>NW_028167579.1:0-73000 GCF_963513975.1 Fringilla coelebs
ACCAAGTTGGCACTGGTTTAACTTTGCGTCTGGGAGGCATCCTGCGAGAGGCGGAATTCCAGGAGGCACCCCGCAATTTAAGGCCGCTGGCCCCTGAACCATTGTACAGGCTTGTTCCCTGGGAAACAAAACTCAGAAGCCACTGTTCTGGGTGTCAGTTTGCAGGACCCACTTGACACTCTGAAACCAGACCAAGTTGGCACTGGTGCCACCTTGCGTCTGGGAGGCATCCTGCGAGAGGCCGAATTCCAGGAGGCACCCGGCAATTTAAGGCCGCAGGACCCTGAACCATTGTACAGGCTTTTTCCCTGGGAAACAAAACTCACAAGCCACTGTTCTGGGTGTCAGTTTTCAGGACCCACTTGGCACTCTTAAACCAGACCAAGATGGCACTGGTTCCACTTTGCGTCTGGGAGGCACCCTGCGAGAGGCGGAATTCCAGGGGGCACCCGTTAATTTAAGGCCGCAGGCCCCTGAACCATTGTACAGGCTTTTTCCCTGGGAAACAAAACTCACAAGCCACTGTTCTGGCTGTCCGTTTGCAGGAGCCACCTGGTACTCTTAAACCAGACCAAGTCGAACTGGTGCCACCTTTCGTCTGGGAGGCATCCTGCGAGGGTGTAATTCCAGGAGGCACCCGGCAATTTAAGGCCGGAGGACCCTGAACCATTGTGCAGGCTTGTTCCCTGGGAAACAAAACTCACAAGCCACTGTTCTGGGTGTCAGTTTGCAGGAGCCACCTGGCACTCTCAAACAAGACCAAGTGTGCACTGGTGCCACCTGGCGTCTGGGAGGCATCCTGCGAGAGGTGCAATTCCAGGAGGCACCCGGCAATTTCAGGCCACAGGACCCTGAACCATTCTACAGGCTTTTTCCTTGGGAAACAAAATTCACAAGCCACTTTTCTGGGTGTCAGTTTTCAGGAACCACTTGACACTCTCAAACCAGACCAAGTTGGCACTGGTGCCACCTTGCGTCTGGGAGGCCTCCTGCGAGAGGCCGAATTACAGGAGGCACTCGGCAATTTAAGGCCTCAGACCCCTGAACCATTGTACAGGCTTTTTCCCTGGGAAACAAAACTCAGAAGCCACTGTTCTGGGTGTCAGTTTTCAGGACCCACTTGACACTCTGAAACCAGACCAAGTTGGCACTGGTGCCACCTTGCGTCTGGGAGGCATCCTGCGAGAGGCCGAATTCCAGGAGGCACACGGCAATTTAAGGCCGCAGGCCCCTGAACCATTGTACAGGCTTTTTCCCTGGGAAACAAAACTCACAAGCCACTGTTCTGGGTGTCAGTTTTCAGGACCCACTTGGCTCTCTTAAACCAGACCAAGATGGCACTGCTTCAACCTCTCGTCTAGGAGGCATCCTGCGAGAGGCGGAATTCCAGGGGGCACCCGGCAATTTAAGGCCGCAGGCCCCTGAACCATTGTACAGGCTTTTTCCCTGGGAAACAAAACTGACAAGCCACTTTTCTGGCTGTCCGTTTGCAGGAGACACCTGGCACTCTTAAACTAGACCAAGTCGAACAGGTGCCACCTTTCGTCTGGGAGGCATCCTGCGAGGGTGCAATTCCAGGAGGCACCCGGCAATTTAAGGCCGCAGGCCCCTGAACCATTGTACAGGATTGTTCCCTGGGAAACAAAACTCACAAGCCACTGTTCTGGGTGTCAGTTTTCAGGACCCACTTGGCACTCTCAAACCAGACTAAGTGGGCACGGGTGCCACTTAGCGTCTGAGAAACATCCTGCGAGAGGTGCAATTCCAGGGGGCACCCGGCAATTTAAGGCCGGAGGACCCTGAACCATTGTGCAGGCTTGTTCCCTGGGAAACAAAACTCACAAGCCACTGTTCTGGGTGTCAGTTTGCATGAGCCACCTGGCACTCTCAAACCAGACCAAGTTGGCACTGGTGTTACCTTGCGTCTTGGAGGCATCCTGCGAGAGGCGGATCTCTCGGGGGCAACCGGCAATTTAAGGCCGCAGGACCCTGAACCATTGTACAGGCTTTTTCCCTGGGAAACAAAACTAAGAAGCCACTGTTCTGGGTGTCAGTTTTCAGGACCCACTTGGCACTCTCAAACCAGACCAATTTGGTACTGGTGTAATTTTGTGTCTGGGAGGCATCCTGCGAGAGGCCGAATTCCGGAGGCACCCGGCAATTTAAGGCCTCAGGCCCCTGAACCATTGTACAGGCATTTTCCCAGGGAAACAAAACTCATGTGC
Source organism: Fringilla coelebs (assembly GCF_963513975.1). Classification (NCBI taxonomy): domain Eukaryota; kingdom Metazoa; phylum Chordata; class Aves; order Passeriformes; family Fringillidae; genus Fringilla; species Fringilla coelebs. The sequence goes on from NW_028167579.1 coordinate 2,226, forward strand.
CACTGTTCTGGGTGTCCATTTGCAGGAGCCACCTGGCACTCTTAAACCAGACCAAGTCGAACTGGTGCCACCTTTCGTCTGGGAGGCATCCTGCGAGGGTGCAATTCCAGGAGGCACCCGGCAATTTAAGGCCGCAAGCCCCTGAACCATTGTACAGGATTGTTCCCTGGGAAACAAAACTCACAAGCCACTGTTCTGGGTGGCAGTTTTCAGGACCCACTTGGCACTCTCAAACCAGACGAAGTTGGCACTTGTGCCACCTTGCGTCTGAGAAACATCCTGCGAGAGGTGCAATTCCAGGAGGCACCCGGCAATTTAAGGCCGGAGGACCCTGAACCATTGTGCAGGCTTGTTCCCTGGGAAACAAAACTCACAAGCCACTGTTCTGGGTGTCAGTTTGCAGGAGCCACCTGGCACTCTCAAAGAAGACCAAGTGTTCACTGGTGCCACCTGGCGTCTGGGAGGCATCCTGCGAGAGGTGCAATTCCAGGAGGCACCCGGCAATTTCAGGCCGCAGGACCCTTAACGATTCTACAGGCTTTTTCCTTGGGAAACAAAACTCACAAGCCACTGTTCTGGATTTCAGTTTTCAGAACCCACTTGACACTCTCAAACCAGACCAAGTTGGCACTGGTGCCACCTTGCGTCTGGGAGGCATCCTGCGAGAGGCCGAATTACAGGAGGCACCCAGCAATTTAAGGCCTCAGACCCCTGAACCATTGTACAGGCTTTTTCCCTGGGAAAGAAAACTCAGACGCCACTGTTCTGGGTGTCAGTTTGCAGGACCCACTTGGCACTCTCAAACCAGACCAAGTTGTCACTGGTGTCATTTTGCGTCTGGAAGGCATCTTGCGAGAGGCGGATCCCCAGGAGGCACCCGGCAATTTAAGGCCTCAGGACCCTGAACCATTGTACAGGCTTTTTCCCTGGGAAACAAAACTCAGAAGCCACTGTTCTGGGTGTCAGTTTTCAGGACCCACTTGGCACTCTCAAACCAGACCAAGTTGGCACTGGTTTAACTTTGCGTCTGGGAGGCACCCTGCGAGAGGCGGAATTCCAGGGGGCACCCGTTAATTTAAGGCCGCAGGCCCCTGAACCATTGTACAGGCTTTTTCCCTGGGAAACAAAACTCACAAGCCACTGTTCTGGCTGTCCGTTTGCAGGAGCCACCTGGCACTCTTAAACCAGACCAAGTCGAACTGGTGCCACCTTTCGTCTGGGAGGCATCCTGCGAGGGTGTAATTCCATGAGGCACCCGGCAATTTAAGGCCGGAGGACCCTGAACCATTGTGCAGGCTTGTTCCCTGGGAAACAAAACTCACAAGCCACTGTTCTGGGTGTCAGTTTGCAGGAGCCACCTGGCACTCTCAAACAAGACCAAGTGTGCACTGGTGCCACCTGGCGTCTGGGAGGCATCCTGCGAGAGGTGCAATTCCAGGAGGCACCCGGCAATTTCAGGCCACAGGACCCTGAACCATTCTACAGGCTTTTTCCTTTGGAAACAAAATTCACAAGCCACTTTTCTGGGTGTCAGTTTTCAGGAACCACTTGACACTCTCAAACCAGACCAAGTTGGCACTGGTGCCACCTTGCGTCTGGGAGGCCTCCTGCGAGAGGCCGAATTACAGGAGGCACTCGGCAATTTAAGGCCTCAGACCCCTGAACCATTGTACAGGCTTTTTCCCTGGGAAACAAAACTCAGAAGCCACTGTTCTGGGTGTCAGTTTGCAGGACCCACTTGACACTCTCCAACCAGACCAAGTTGGCACTTGTGCCACCTTGCGTCTGGGAGGCATCCTGCGAGAGGCGCAATTCCAGGAGGCACCCGGCAATTTAAGCCCTCAGAACCCTGAACAATTGTACAGGCTTTTTCCCTGGGAAACAAAACTCACAAGCCACTGTTCTGGGTGTCAGTTTGCAGGAGCCACCTTGCACTCTCAAACAAGACTAAGTTTGCACTGGTGCCACCTTGTGTCTGGGAGGCATCCTGCGAGAGGTGCAATTCCAGGAGGCACCCGGCAATTTATGGCCGGAGGACCCTGAACCATTGTACAGGCTTTTTACTTGGGAAACAAAACTCAGAAGCCACTGTTCTGGGTGTCAGTTTTCAGGACCCACTTGACACTCTGAAACCAGACCAAGTTGGCACTGGTGCCACCTTGCGTCTGGGAGGCATCCTGCGAGAGGCCGAATTCCAGGAGGTACACGGCAATTTAAGGCCGCAGGCCCCTGAACCATTGTACAGGCTTTTTCCCTGGAAAACAAAACTCACAAGCCACTGTTCTGGGTGTCAGTTTTCAGGACCCACTTGGCTCTCTTAAACCAGACCAAGATGGCACTGGTTCAACCTCTCGTCTTGGAGGCATCCTGCGAGAGGCGGAATTCCAGGGGGCACCCGGCAATTTAAGGCCGCAGGCCCCTGAACCATTGTACAGGCTTTTTCCCTGGGAAACAAAACTGACAAGCCACTTTTCTGGCTGTCCGTTTGCAGGAGACACCTGGCACTCTTAAACTAGACCAAGTCGAACAGGTGCCACCTTTCCTCTGGGAGGCATCCTGCGAGGGTGCAATTCCAGGAGGCACCCGGCAATTTAAGGCCGCAGGCCCCTGAACCATTGTACAGGATTGTTACCTGGGAAACAAAACTCACAAGCCACTGTTCTGGGTGTCAGTTTTCAGGACCCACTTGGCACTCTCAAACCAGACTAAGTGGGCACGGGTGCCACTTAGCGTCTGAGAAACATCCTGCGAGAGGTGCAATTCCAGGGGGCACCCGGCAATTTAAGGCCGGAGGACCCTGAACCATTGTGCAGGCTTGTTCCCTGGGAAACAAAACTCACAAGCCACTGTTCTGGGTGTCAGTTTGCATGAGCCACCTGGCACTCTCAAACCAGACCAAGTTGGCACTGGTGTTACCTTGCGTCTGGGAGGCATCCTGCGAGAGGCGGATCTCTCGGGGGCAACCGGCAATTTAAGGCCGCAGGACCCTGAACCATTGTACAGGCTTTTTCCCTGGGAAACAAAACTCACAAGTCTCTGTTCTGGGTGTCAGTTTTCAGGACCCACTTGGCACTCTTAAACCAGACCAAGTTGGAACTGGTACCACCTTGCGTCTGGGAGGCATCCTGCGAGAGGCTGAATTCCAGGAGGCACCCGGCAATTTAAGGCCGCAGGCCCCTGAACCATTGTACAGGCTTTTTCCCTGGGAAACAAAACTAAGAAGCCACTGTTCTGGGTGTCAGTTTGCAGGACCCACTTGGCACTCTCAAACCAGACCAATTTGGTACTGGTGTAATTTTGTGTCTGGGAGGCATCCTGCGAGAGGCCGAATTCCGGAGGCACCCGGCAATTTAAGGCCTCAGGCCCCTGAACCATTGTACAGGCATTTTCCCAGGGAAACAAAACTCATGTGCCACTGTTCTGGGTGTCCATTTGCAGGAGCCACCTGGCACTCTTAAACCAGACCAAGTCGAACTGGTGCCACCTTTCGTCTGGGAGGCATCCTGCGAGGGTGCAATTCCAGGAGGCACCCGGCAATTTAAGGCCGCAAGCCCCTGAACCATTGTACAGGATTGTTCCCTGGGAAACAAAACTCACAAGCCACTGTTCTGGGTGGCAGTTTTCAGGACCCACTTGGCACTCTCAAACCAGACGAAGTTGGCACTTGTGCCACCTTGCGTCTGAGAAACATCCTGCGAGAGGTGCAATTCCAGGAGGCACCCGGCAATTTAAGGCCGGAGGACCCTGAACCATTGTGCAGGCTTGTTCCCTGGGAAACAAAACTCACAAGCCACTGTTCTGGGTGTCAGTTTGCAGGAGCCACCTGGCACTCTCAAAGAAGACCAAGTGTTCACTGGTGCCACCTGGCGTCTGGGAGGCATCCTGCGAAAGGTGCAATTCCAGGAGGCACCCGGCAATTTCAGGCCGCAGGACCCTTAACGATTCTACAGGCTTTTTCCTTGGGAAACAAAACTCACAAGCCACTGTTCTGGATTTCAGTTTTCAGAACCCACTTGACACTCTCAAACCAGACCAAGTTGGCACTGGTGCCACCTTGCGTCTGGGAGGCATCCTGCGAGAGGCCGAATTACAGGAGGCACCCAGCAATTTGAGGCCTCAGACCCCTGAACCACTGTACAGGCTTTTTCCCTGGGAAAGAAAACTCAGACGCCACTGTTCTGGGTGTCAGTTTGCAGGACCCACTTGGCACTCTCAAACCAGACCAAGTTGGCACTGGTGTCATTTTGCGTCTGGGAGGCATCTTGCGAGAGGCGGATCTCCAGGAGGCACCCGGCAATTTAAGGCCTCTGGACCCTGAACCATTGTACAGGCTTTTTCCCTGGGAAACAAAACTCAGAAGCCACTGTTCTGGGTGTCAGTTTTCAGGACCCACTTGGCACTCTCAAACCAGACCAAGTTGGCACTGGTTTAACTTTGCGTCTGGGAGGCATCCTGCGAGAGGCGGAATTCCAGGAGGCACCCCGCAATTTAAGGCCGCTGGCCCCTGAACCATTGTACAGGCTTGTTCCCTGGGAAACAAAACTCAGAAGCCACTGTTCTGGGTGTCAGTTTGCAGGACCCACTTGACACTCTGAAACCAGACCAAGTTGGCACTGGTGCCACCTTGCGTCTGGGAGGCATCCTGCGAGAGGCCGAATTCCAGGAGGCACCCGGCAATTAAAGGCCGCAGGACCCTGAACCATTGTACAGGCTTTTTCCCTGGGAAACAAAACTCACAAGCCACTGTTCTGGGTGTCAGTTTTCAGGACCCACTTGGCACTCTTAAACCAGACCAAGATGGCACTGGTTCAACCTCGCATCTGGGAGGCATCCTGCGAGAGGCGGAATTCCAGGGGGCACCCGGCAATTTAAGGCCTCAGGCCCCTGAACCATTGTACAGGCTTTTTCCCTGGGAAACAAAACTCACAAGCCACTTTTCTGGCTGTCCGTTTGCAGGAGCCACCTGGCACTCTTAAACCAGACCAAGTCGAACTGGTGCCACCTTTCGTCTGGGAGGCATCCTGCGAGGGTGCAATTCCAGGAGGCACCCGGCAATTTAAGGCCACAGGCCCCTGAACCATTGTACAGGATTGTTCCCTGGGAAACAAAACTCACAAGCCACTGTTCTGGGTGTCAGTTTTCAGGACCCACTTGGCACTCTCAAACCAGACTAAGTGGGCACGGGTGCCACTTAGCGTCTGAGAAACATCCTGCGAGAGGTGCAATTCCAGGAGGCATCCGGCAATCTAAGGCTTCAGGACCCTGAACCATTGTGCAGGCTTGTTCCCTGGGAAACAAAACTCACAAGCCACTGTTCTGGGTGTCAGTTTGCATGAGCCACCTGGCACTCTCAAACCAGACCAAGTTGGCACTGTTGTTACCTTGCGTCTGGGAGGCATCCTGCGAGAGGCGGATCTCTAGGGGGCACCCGGCAATTTAAGGCCGCAGGACCCTGAACCATTGTACAGGCTTTTTCCCTGGGAAACAAAACTCACAAGTCTCTGTTCTGGGTGTCAGTTTTCAGGACCCACGTGGCACTCGTAAACCAGACCAAGTTGGAACTGGTACCACCTTGCGTCTGGGAGGCATCCTGCGAGAGGCGGATCTCCAGGAGTCTCTCGGCAATTTAAGGCCACAGGCCTCTGAACCATTGTACAGGCTTTTTCCCTGGGAAACAAAACTCAGAAGCCACTGTTCTGGGTGTCAGTTTGCAGGACCCACTTGGCACTCTCAAACTAGACCAAGTTGGCACTGGTGTCATTTTGCGTCTTGGAGGCATCCTGCGAGAGGCGGATCTCCAGGAGTCTCTCGGCAATTTAAGGCCACAGGCCTCTGAACCATTGTACAGGCTTTTTCCCTGGGAAACAAAACTCACAAGCCACTGTTCTGGGGGTCAGTTTGCAGGACCCACTTGGCATTCTTAAACCAGATCAAGATGGCACTGGTGCCACCTTGCGTCTGGGAGGCATCCTGCGAGAGGTGCAATTCCGGGAGGCACCCGGCAATTTAAGGCCGCAGGACCCTGAACCATTCTACAGGCTTTTTCCTTGGGAAACAAAACTCACTAGCCACTGTTCTGGGTATCAGTTTGCAGGAACCACTTGACACTCTCAAACCAGACAAAGTTGGCACTGGTGCCACCTTGCGTCTGGGAGGCATCCTGCGAGAGGCCGAATTACAGCAGGCACTCGGCAATTTAAGGCCTCAGACCCCTGAACCATTGTACAGGCTTTTTCCCTGGGAAACAAAACTCACAAGCCACTGTTCTGGGTGTCAGTTTGCAGGACCCACTTGACACTCTCAAACCAGACGAAGTTGGCACTTGTGCCACCTTGCGTCTGGGAGGCATCCTGCGAGAGGTGCAATTCCAGGAGGCACCCGGCAATTTAAACCCTCAGAACCCTGAACAATTGTACAGGCTTTTTCTCAGGGAAACAAAACTCACAAGCCACTGTTCTGGGTGTCAGTTTTCAGGACCCACTTGGCACTCTTAAACCAGACCAAGTTGGAACTGGTGCCATCTTGCGTCTGGGAGGCATCTTGCAAGAGGCCGAATTCCAGGAGGCACCCGGCAATTTAAGGCCTCAGGACCCTGAACTATTGTACAGGCTTTTTCCCTGGGAAACAAAACTCACAAGCCACTGTTCTGGGTGTCAGTTTGCCGGAGCCGCCTTGCACTATCAAACAAGACTAAGTTGGCAGTGGTGCCACCTTGTGTCTGGGAGGCATCCTGCGAGAGGTGCAATTCCAGGAGGCACCCGGCAATTTAAGGCCGCAGGACCCTGAACCATTGTACAGGCTTTTTCCCTGGGAAACAAAACTCAGAAGCCACTGTTCTGGGTGTCAGTTTTCAGGACCCACTTGGCACTCTTAAACCAGACCAAGATGGCACTGGTTCAACCTTGCGTCTGGGAGGCATCCTGCGAGAGGCGGAATTCCAGGGGGCACCCGGCAATTTAAGGCCTCAGGCCCCTGAACCATTGTACAGGCTTTTTCCCTGGGAAACAAAACTCACAAGCCACTATTCTGGGTGTCAGTTTGCAGGAGCCACCTTGCACACTCAAACAAGACTAAGTTGGCACTGGTGCCACCTTGTGTCTGGGAGGCATCCTGCGAGAGGTGCAATTCCAGGAGGCACCCGGCAATTTATGGCTGCAGGACCCTGAACCATTGTACAGGCTTTTTCCCTGGGAAACAAAACTCACAAGCCACTGTTCTGGGTGTCAGTTTGCAGGACCCACTTGGCATTCTTAAACCAGATCAAGTTGGAACTGGTGCAACCTTGCGTCTGGGAGGCATCCTGCGAGAGGCCGAATTCCAGGAGGCACACGGAAATTTAAGGCTGCAGGACCCTGAGAAATTTTACAGGGTTTTTCCCTGGGAAAAAAACCTCACAAGCCACTGTTCTGGGTGTCAGTTTCCAGGACCCACTTGGCACTCCTAAACCAGACCAAGTTGGCACTGGTGCCACCTCTCGTCTGGGAGGCATCCTGCAAGAGGCAGAATTCCAGGAGGCACCCGTCAATTTAAGGTCGCAGGACCCTGAACCATTGTACAGGCTTTTTCCCTGGGAAACAAAACTCAGAAGCCACTGTTCTGGGTGTCAGTTTTCAGGACCCGCTTGGCAATCTTAAACCAGACCAAGTTGGAACTGGTGCCACCTTGCGTCTGGGAGGCATCTTGCGAGAGGCCGAATTCCAGGAGGCACCCGGCAATTTAAGGCCTCAGGCCCCTGAACCATTGTACAGGCTTTTTCCCTGGGAAACAAAACTCAGAAGCCACTGTTCTTAGTGTCAGATTTCAGGACCCACTTGGCACTCTTAAACCAGACCAAGTTGGCACTGTTGCCACCTTGCGTCTGGGAGGCATCCTGCGAGAGGCGGATCTCCAGGAGGCATTCGGCAATTGAAGGCCGCAGGCCTCTGAACCATTGTACAGGCTTTTTCCCTGGGAAACAAAACTCACAAGCCACTGTTCTGGGTGTCAGTTTGCAGGACCCACTTGGCATTCTTAAACCAGATCAAGTTGGCACTGGTGCCACCTTGCGTCTGGGAGGCATCCTGCGAGAGGCCGAATTCCAGGAGGCACCCGGCAATTTAAGGCCTCAGGCCCCTGAACCATTGTACAGGCTTTTTCCCTGGGAAACAAAACTCACAAGCCACTGTTCTCGGTGTCAGTTTGCAGGAGCCACCTTGCACTCTCAAACAAGACCAAGTTGGCACTGGTGACACCTTGTGTCTGGGAGGCATGCTGCGAGAGGTACAATTCCAGGAGGCACCCGGCAATTTAAGGCCGCTGGACCCTGAACCATTCTACCGCCTTTTCCTTAGGAAACAAAGCTCACAAGTCTCTGTTCTGGGTGTCCGTTTTCAGGACCCACTTGGCACCCTTAAACCAGACCTAGTTGGCACTGGTACCACCTTGCGTCTGGGAGGCATCCTGCGAGAGGCGGATCTCCAGGAGGCACTCCGCAATTGAAGGCCGCAGGCCTCTGAACCATTGTACAGGTTTTTTCCCTGGGAAACAAAATGCAGAAGCCACTGTTCTGGGTGTCAGTTTGCAGGAGCCACCTTGCACTCTCAAACAAGACCAAGTTGGCACTGGTGCCACCTTGTGTCTGGGAGGCATGCTGCGAGAGGTGCAATTCGAGGAGGCACCCGGCAATTTCAGGCCGCAGGACCCTGAACCATTCTACAGGCTTTTTCCTTGGGAAACAAAACTCACAAGCCACTGTTCTGGGTGTCAGTTTTCAGGACCCACTTGACACTCTGAAACCAGACCAAGTTGTCACTGGTGCCACCTTGCGTCTGGGAGGCATCCTGCGAGAGGCCGAATTACAGGAGGCACTCGGCAATTTATGGCCGCAGGACCCTGAACCATTGTACAGGCTTTTTCCCTGGGAAACAAAACTCAGAAGCCACTGTTCTGGGTGTCAGTTTGCAGGACCCACTTGACACTCTCAAACCAGACGAAGTTGGCACTTGTGCCACCTTGCATCTGGGAGGCATCCTGCGAGAGGCGCAATTCCAGGAGGCACCCGGCAATTTAAGCCCTAAGAACCCTGAATAATTGTACAGGCTTTTTCCCTGAGAAACAAAACTCAGAAGCCACTGTTCTGGGTGTCAGTTTTCAGGACCCACTTGGCAATCTTAAACCAGACCAAGTTGGATCTGGTGCCATCTTGCGTCTGGGAGGCATCTTGCGAGAGGCCGAATTCCAGGAGGCACCCGGGAATTGAAGGCCTCAGGCCCCTGAACCATTGTACAGGCTTTTTCCCTTTGGAAATAAAACTAACAAACCACTGTTCTGGGTGTCAGTTTGCAGGACCCACTTGGCACTATCAAACCAGACCTATTTGGTACTGGTGTAATTTTGTGTCTGGGAGGCATCCTGCGAGAGGCCGAATTCCGGAGGCACCCGGCAATTTAAGGCCTCAGGCCCCTGAACCATTGTACAGGCATTTTCCCAGGGAAACAAAACTCATGTGCCACTGTTCTGGGTGTCCATTTGCAGGAGCCACCTGGCACTCTTAAACCAGACCAAGTCGAACTGGTGCCACCTTTCGTCTGGGAGGCATCCTGCGAGGGTGCAATTCCAGGAGGCACCCGGCAATTTAAGGCCGCAAGCCCCTGAACCATTGTACAGGATTGTTCCCTGGGAAACAAAACTCACAAGCCACTGTTCTGGGTGGCAGTTTTCAGGACCCACTTGGCACTCTCAAACCAGACGAAGTTGGCACTTGTGCCACCTTGCGTCTGAGAAACATCCTGCGAGAGGTGCAATTCCAGGAGGCACCCGGCAATTTAAGGCCGGAGGACCCTGAACCATTGTGCAGGCTTGTTCCCTGGGAAACAAAACTCACAAGCCACTGTTCTGGGTGTCAGTTTGCAGGAGCCACCTGGCACTCTCAAAGAAGACCAAGTGTTCACTGGTGCCACCTGGCGTCTTGGAGGCATCTTGCGAGAGGTGCAATTCCAGGAGGCACCCGGCAATTTCAGGCCGCAGGACCCTTAACGATTCTACAGGCTTTTTCCTTGGGAAACAAAACTCACAAGCCACTGTTCTGGATTTCAGTTTTCAGAACCCACTTGACACTCTCAAACCAGACCAAGTTGGCACTGGTGCCACCTTGCGTCTGGGAGGCATCCTGCGAGAGGCCGAATTACAGGAGGCACCCAGCAATTTAAGGCCTCAGACCCCTGAACCATTGTACAGGCTTTTTCCCTGGGAAACAAAACTCACAAGCCACTGTTCTGGGTGTCAGTTTGCAGGACCCACTTGGCACTCTCAAACCAGACCAAGTTGGCACTGGTGTCATTTTGCGTCTGGGAGGCATCTTGCGAGAGGCGGATCTCCAGGAGGCACCCGGCAATTTAAGGCCTCAGGACCCTGAACCATTGTACAGGCTTTTTCCCTGGGAAACAAAACTCAGAAGCCACTGTTCTGGGTGTCAGTTTTCAGGACCCACTTGGCACTCTCAAACCAGACCAAGTTGGCACTGGTTTAACTTTGCGTCTGGGAGGCATCCTGCGAGAGGCGGAATTCCAGGAGGCACCCCGCAATTTAAGACCGCTGGCCCCTGAACCATTGTACAGGCTTGTTCCCTGGGAAACAAAACTCAGAAGCCACTGTTCTGGGTGTCAGTTTTACAGGACCCACTTGACACTCTGAAACCAGACCAAGTTGGCACTGGTGCCACCTTGCGTCTGGGAGGCATCCTGCGAGAGGCCGAATTCCAGGAGGCACCCGGCAATTAAAGGCCGCAGGACCCTGAACCATTGTACAGGCTTTTTCCCTGGGAAACAAAACTCACAAGCCACTGTTCTGGGTGTCAGTTTTCAGGACCCACTTGGCACTCTTAAACCAGACCAAGATGGCACTGGTTCCACTTTGCGTCTGGGAGGCACCCTGCGAGAGGCGGAATTCCAGGGGGCACCCGTTAATTTAAGGCCGCAGGCCCCTGAACCATTGTACAGGCTTTTTCCCTGGGAAACAAAACTCACAAGCCACTGTTCTGGCTGTCCGTTTGCAGGAGCCACCTGGCACTCTTAAACCAGACCAAGTCGAACTGGTGACACCTTTCGTCTGGGAGGCATCCTGCGAGGGTGTAATTCCATGAGGCACCCGGCAATTTAAGGCCGGAGGACCCTGAACCATTGTGCAGGCTTGTTCCCTGGGAAACAAAACTCACAAGCCACTGTTCTGGGTGTCAGTTTGCAGGAGCCACCTGGCACTCTCAAACAAGACCAAGTGTGCACTGGTGCCACCTGGCGTCTGGGAGGCATCCTGCGAGAGGTGCAATTCCAGGAGGCACCCGGCAATTTCAGGCCACAGGACCCTGAACCATTCTACAGGCTTTTTCCTTGGGAAACAAAATTCACAAGCCACTTTTCTGGGTGTCAGTTTTCAGGAACCACTTGACACTCTCAAACCAGACCAAGTTGGCACTGGTGCCACCTTGCGTCTGGGAGGCCTCCTGCGAGAGGCCGAATTACAGGAGGCACTCGGCAATTTAAGGCCTCAGACCCCTGAACCATTGTACAGGCTTTTTCCCTGGGAAACAAAACTCAGAAGCCACTGTTCTGGGTGTCAGTTTCCAGGACCCACTTGACACTCTCCAACCAGACCAAGTTGGCACTTGTGCCACCTTGCGTCTGGGAGGCATCCTGCGAGAGGCGCAATTCCAGGAGGCACCCGGCAATTTAAGGCCGAAGGACCCTGAACCATTCTACAGGCTTTTTCCTTGGGAAACAAAACTCAGAAGCCACTGTTCTGGGTGTCAGTTTGCAGGACCCACTTGACACTCTGAAACCAGACCAAGTTGGCACTGGTGCCACCTTGCGTCTGGGAGGCATCCTGCGAGAGGCCGAATTCCAGGAGGCACACGGCAATTTAAGGCCGCAGGCCCCTGAACCATTGTACAGGCTTTTTCCCTGGGAAACAAAACTCACAAGCCACTGTTCTGGGTGTCAGTTTTCAGGACCCACTTGGCTCTCTTAAACCAGACCAAGATGGCACTGCTTCAACCTCTCGTCTTGGAGGCATCCTGCGAGAGGCGGAATTCCAGGGGGCACCCGGCAATTTAAGGCCGCAGGCCCCTGAACCATTGTACAGGCTTTTTCCCTGGGAAACAAAACTGACAAGCCACTTTTCTGGCTGTCCGTTTGCAGGAGACACCTGGCACTCTTAAACTAGACCAAGTCGAACAGGTGCCACCTTTCGTCTGGGAGGCATCCTGCGAGGGTGCAATTCCAGGAGGCACCCGGCAATTTAAGGCCGCAGGCCCCTGAACCATTGTACAGGATTGTTCCCTGGGAAACAAAACTCACAAGCCACTGTTCTGGGTGTCAGTTTTCAGGACCCACTTGGCACTCTCAAACCAGACTAAGTGGGCACGGGTGCCACTTAGCGTCTGAGAAACATCCTGCGAGAGGTGCAATTCCAGGGGGCACCCGGCAATTTAAGGCCGGAGGACCCTGAACCATTGTGCAGGCTTGTTCCCTGGGAAACAAAACTCACAAGCCACTGTTCTGGGTGTCAGTTTGCATGAGCCACCTGGCACTCTCAAACCAGACCAAGTTGGCACTGGTGTTACCTTGCGTCTGGGAGGCATCCTGCGAGAGGCGGATCTCTCGGGGGCAACCGGCAATTTAAGGCCGCAGGACCCTGAACCATTGTACAGGCTTTTTCCCTGGGAAACAAAACTCACAAGTCTCTGTTCTGGGTGTCAGTTTTCAGGACCCACTTGGCACTCTTAAACCAGACCAAGTTGGAACTGGTACCACCTTGCGTCTGGGAGGCATCCTGCGAGAGGCTGAATTCCAGGAGGCACCCGGCAATTTAAGGCCGCAGGCCCCTGAACCATTGTACAGGCTTTTTCCCTGGGAAACAAAACTAAGAAGCCACTGTTCTGGGTGTCAGTTTGCAGGACCCACTTGGCACTCTCAAACCAGACCAATTTGGTACTGGTGTAATTTTGTGTCTGGGAGGCATCCTGCGAGAGGCCGAATTCCGGAGGCACCCGGCAATTTAAGGCCTCAGGCCCCTGAACCATTGTACAGGCATTTTCCCAGGGAAACAAAACTCATGTGCCACTGTTCTGGGTGTCCATTTGCAGGAGCCACCTGGCACTCTTAAACCAGACCAAGTCGAACTGGTGCCACCTTTCGTCTGGGAGGCATCCTGCGAGGGTGCAATTCCAGGAGGCACCCGGCAATTTAAGGCCGCAAGCCCCTGAACCATTGTACAGGATTGTTCCCTGGGAAACAAAACTCACAAGCCACTGTTCTGGGTGGCAGTTTTCAGGACCCACTTGGCACTCTCAAACCAGACGAAGTTGGCACTTGTGCCACCTTGCGTCTGAGAAACATCCTGCGAGAGGTGCAATTCCAGGAGGCACCCGGCAATTTAAGGCCGGAGGACCCTGAACCATTGTGCAGGCTTGTTCCCTGGGAAACAAAACTCACAAGCCACTGTTCTGGGTGTCAGTTTGCAGGAGCCACCTGGCACTCTCAAAGAAGACCAAGTGTTCACTGGTGCCACCTGGCGTCTGGGAGGCATCCTGCGAAAGGTGCAATTCCAGGAGGCACCCGGCAATTTCAGGCCGCAGGACCCTTAACGATTCTACAGGCTTTTTCCTTGGGAAACAAAACTCACAAGCCACTGTTCTGGGTGTCAGTTTGCAGGAGCCACCTGGCACTCTCAAAGAAGACCAAGTGTTCACTGGTGCCACCTTGCGTCTGGGAGGCATCCTGCGAGAGGCCGAATTACAGGAGGCACCCAGCAATTTGAGGCCTCAGACCCCTGAACCACTGTACAGGCTTTTTCCCTGGGAAAGAAAACTCAGACGCCACTGTTCTGGGTGTCAGTTTGCAGGACCCACTTGGCACTCTCAAACCAGACCAAGTTGGCACTGGTGTCATTTTGCGTCTGGGAGGCATCTTGCGAGAGGCGGATCTCCAGGAGGCACCCGGCAATTTAAGGCCTCTGGACCCTGAACCATTGTACAGGCTTTTTCCCTGGGAAACAAAACTCAGAAGCCACTGTTCTGGGTGTCAGTTTTCAGGACCCACTTGGCACTCTCAAACCAGATCAAGTTGGCACTGGTTTAACTTTGCGTCTGGGAGGCATCCTGCGAGAGGCGGAATTCCAGGAGGCACCCCGCAATTTAAGGCCGCTGGCCCCTGAACAATTGTACAGGCTTGTTCCCTGGGAAACAAAACTCAGAAGCCACTGTTCTGGGTGTCAGTTTGCAGGACCCACTTGACACTCTGAAACCAGACCAAGTTGGCACTGGTGCCACCTTGTGTCTGGGAGGCATCCTGCGAGAGGCCGAATTCCAGGAGGCACCCGGCAATTAAAGGCCGCAGGACCCTGAACCATTGTACAGGCTTTTTCCCTGGGAAACAAAACTCACAAGCCACTGTTCTGGGTGTCAGTTTTCAGGACCCACTTGGCACTCTTAAACCAGACCAAGATGGCACTGGTTCAACCTCGCATCTGGGAGGCATCCTGCGAGAGGCGGAATTCCAGGGGGCACCCGGCAATTTAAGGCCTCAGGCCCCTGAACCATTGTACAGGCTTTTTCCCTGGGAAACAAAACTCACAAGCCACTTTTCTGGCTGTCCGTTTGCAGGAGCCACCTGGCACTCTTAAACCAGACCAAGTCGAACTGGTGCCACCTTTCGTCTGGGAGGCATCCTGCGAGGGTGCAATTCCAGGAGGCACCCGGCAATTTAAGGCCACAGGCCCCTGAACCATTGTACAGGATTGTTCCCTGGGAAACAAAACTCACAAGCCACTGTTCTGGGTGTCAGTTTTCAGGACCCACTTGGCACTCTCAAACCAGACTAAGTGGGCACGGGTGCCACTTAGCGTCTGAGAAACATCCTGCGAGAGGTGCAATTCCAGGAGGCATCCGGCAATCTAAGGCTTCAGGACCCTGAACCATTGTGCAGGCTTGTTCCCTGGGAAACAAAACTCACAAGCCACTGTTCTGGGTGTCAGTTTGCATGAGCCACCTGGCACTCTCAAACCAGACCAAGTTGGCACTGTTGTTACCTTGCGTCTGGGAGGCATCCTGCGAGAGGCGGATCTCTAGGGGGCACCCGGCAATTTAAGGCCGCAGGACCCTGAACCATTGTACAGGCTTTTTCCCTGGGAAACAAAACTCACAAGTCTCTGTTCTGGGTGTCAGTTTTCAGGACCCACGTGGCACTCGTAAACCAGACCAAGTTGGAACTGGTACCACCTTGCGTCTGGGAGGCATCCTGCGAGAGGCGGATCTCCAGGAGTCTCTCGGCAATTTAAGGCCACAGGCCTCTGAACCATTGTACAGGCTTTTTCCCTGGGAAACAAAACTCAGAAGCCACTGTTCTGGGTGTCAGTTTGCAGGACCCACTTGGCACTCTCAAACTAGACCAAGTTGGCACTGGTGTCATTTTGCGTCTTGGAGGCATCCTGCGAGAGGCGGATCTCCAGGAATCTCTCGGCAATTTAAGGCCACAGGCCTCTGAACCATTGTACAGGCTTTTTCCCTGGGAAACAAAACTCACAAGCCACTGTTCTGGGGGTCAGTTTGCAGGACCCACTTGGCATTCTTAAACCAGATCAAGATGGCACTGGTGCCACCTTGCGTCTGGGAGGCATCCTGCGAGAGGTGCAATTCCGGGAGGCACCCGGCAATTTAAGGCCGCAGGACCCTGAACCATTCTACAGGCTTTTTCCTTGGGAAACAAAACTCACTAGCCACTGTTCTGGGTATCAGTTTGCAGGAACCACTTGACACTCTCAAACCAGACAAAGTTGGCACTGGTGCCACCTTGCGTCTGGGAGGCATCCTGCGAGAGGCCGAATTACAGCAGGCACTCGGCAATTTAAGGCCTCAGACCCCTGAACCATTGTACAGGCTTTTTCCCTGGGAAACAAAACTCACAAGCCACTGTTCTGGGTGTCAGTTTGCAGGACCCACTTGACACTCTCAAACCAGACGAAGTTGGCACTTGTGCCACCTTGCGTCTGGGAGGCATCCTGCGAGAGGCGCAGTTCCAGGAGGCACCCGGCAATTTAAACCCTCAGAACCCTGAACAATTGTACAGGCTTTTTCTCAGGGAAACAAAACTCACAAGCCACTGTTCTGGGTGTCAGTTTTCAGGACCCACTTGGCACTCTTAAACCAGACCAAGTTGGAACTGGTGCCATCTTGCGTCTGGGAGGCATCTTGCAAGAGGCCGAATTCCAGGAGGCACCCGGCAATTTAAGGCCTCAGGACCCTGAACTATTGTACAGGCTTTTTCCCTGGGAAACAAAACTCACAAGCCACTGTTCTGGGTGTCAGTTTGCCGGAGCCGCCTTGCACTATCAAACAAGACTAAGTTGGCAGTGGTGCCACCTTGTGTCTGGGAGGCATCCTGCGAGAGGTGCAATTCCAGGAGGCACCCGGCAATTTAAGGCCGCAGGACCCTGAACCATTGTACAGGCTTTTTCCCTGGGAAACAAAACTCAGAAGCCACTGTTCTGGGTGTCAGTTTTCAGGACCCACTTGGCACTCTTAAACCAGACCAAGATGGCACTGGTTCAACCTTGCGTCTGGGAGGCATCCTGCGAGAGGCGGAATTCCAGGGGGCACCCGGCAATTTAAGGCCTCAGGCCCCTGAACCATTGTACAGGCTTTTTCCCTGGGAAACAAAACTCACAAGCCACTATTCTGGGTGTCAGTTTGCAGGAGCCACCTTGCACACTCAAACAAGACTAAGTTGGCACTGGTGCCACCTTGTGTCTGGGAGGCATCCTGCGAGAGGTGCAATTCCAGGAGGCACCCGGCAATTTATGGCTGCAGGACCCTGAACCATTGTACAGGCTTTTTCCCTGGGAAACAAAACTCACAAGCCACTGTTCTGGGTGTCAGTTTGCAGGACCCACTTGGCATTCTTAAACCAGATCAAGTTGGAACTGGTGCAACCTTGCGTCTGGGAGGCATCCTGCGAGAGGCCGAATTCCAGGAGGCACACGGAAATTTAAGGCTGCAGGACCCTGAGAAATTTTACAGGGTTTTTCCCTGGGAAAAAAACCTCACAAGCCACTGTTCTGGGTGTCAGTTTCCAGGACCCACTTGGCACTCCTAAACCAGACCAAGTTGGCACTGGTGCCACCTCTCGTCTGGGAGGCATCCTGCGAGAGGCAGAATTCCAGGAGGCACCCGTCAATTTAAGGTCGCAGGACCCTGAACCATTGTCCGGGCTTTTTCCCTGGGAAACAAAACTCAGAAGCCACTGTTCTGGGTGTCAGTTTTCAGGACCCGCTTGGCAATCTTAAACCAGACCAAGTTGGAACTGGTGCCACCTTGCGTCTGGGAGGCATCTTGCGAGAGGCCGAATTCCAGGAGGCACCCGGCAATTTAAGGCCTCAGGCCCCTGAACCATTGTACAGGCTTTTTCCCTGGGAAACAAAACTCAGAAGCCACTGTTCTTAGTGTCAGATTTCAGGACCCACTTGGCACTCTTAAACCAGACCAAGTTGGCACTGTTGCCACCTTGCGTCTGGGAGGCATCCTGCGAGAGGCGGATCTCCAGGAGGCATTCGGCAATTGAAGGCCGCAGGCCTCTGAACCATTGTACAGGCTTTTTCCCTGGGAAACAAAACTCACAAGCCACTGTTCTGGGTGTCAGTTTGCAGGACCCACTTGGCATTCTTAAACCAGATCAAGTTGGCACTGGTGCCACCTTGCGTCTGGGAGGCATCCTGCGAGAGGCCGAATTCCAGGAGGCACCCGGCAATTTAAGGCCTCAGGCCCCTGAACCATTGTACAGGCTTTTTCCCTGGGAAACAAAACTCACAAGCCACTGTTCTCGGTGTCAGTTTGCAGGAGCCACCTTGCACTCTCAAACAAGACCAAGTTGGCACTGGTGACACCTTGTGTCTGGGAGGCATGCTGCGAGAGGTACAATTCCAGGAGGCACCCGGCAATTTAAGGCCGCTGGACCCTGAACCATTCTACCGCCTTTTCCTTAGGAAACAAAGCTCACAAGTCTCTGTTCTGGGTGTCCGTTTTCAGGACCCACTTGGCACCCTTAAACCAGACCTAGTTGGCACTGGTACCACCTTGCGTCTGGGAGGCATCCTGCGAGAGGCGGATCTCCAGGAGGCACTCCGCAATTGAAGGCCGCAGGCCTCTGAACCATTGTACAGGTTTTTTCCCTGGGAAACAAAATGCAGAAGCCACTGTTCTGGGTGTCAGTTTGCAGGAGCCACCTTGCACTCTCAAACAAGACCAAGTTGGGACTGGTGCCACCTTGTGTCTGGGAGGCATGCTGCGAGAGGTGCAATTCGAGGAGGCACCCGGCAATTTCAGGCCGCAGGACCCTGAACCATTCTACAGGCTTTTTCCTTGGGAAACAAAACTCACAAGCCACTGTTCTGGGTGTCAGTTTTCAGGACCCACTTGACACTCTGAAACCAGACCAAGTTGTCACTGGTGCCACCTTGCGTCTGGGAGGCATCCTGCGAGAGGCCGAATTACAGGAGGCACTCGGCAATTTATGGCCGCAGGACCCTGAACCATTGTACAGGCTTTTTCCCTGGGAAACAAAACTCAGAAGCCACTGTTCTGGGTGTCAGTTTGCAGGACCCACTTGACACTCTCAAACCAGACGAAGTTGGCACTTGTGCCACCTTGCATCTGGGAGGCATCCTGCGAGAGGCTGAATTCCAGGAGGCACCCGGCAATTTAAGCCCTAAGAACCCTGAATAATTGTACAGGCTTTTTCTCAGGGAAACAAAACTCCGAAGCCACTGTTCTGGGTGTCAGTTTTCAGGACCCACTTGGCAATCTTAAACCAGACCAAGTTGGAACTGGTGTTACCTTGCGTCTGGGAGGCATCCTGCGAGAGGCGGAATTCCAAGGGGCACTCGGCAATTGAAGGCCGCAGGCCTCTGAACAATTGTACAGGCTTTTTCCCTGAGAAACAAAACTCAGAAGCCACTGTTCTGGGTGTCAGTTTTCAGGACCCACTTGGCAATCTTAAACCAGACCAAGTTGGATCTGGTGCCATCTTGCGTCTGGGAGGCATCTTGCGAGAGGCCGAATTCCAGGAGGCACCCGGGAATTGAAGGCCTCAGGCCCCTGAACCATTGTACAGGCTTTTTCCCTTTGGAAATAAAACTAACAAACCACTGTTCTGGGTGTCAGTTTGCAGGACCCACTTGGCACTATCAAACCAGACCTATTTGGTACTGGTGTAATTTTGTGTCTGGGAGGCATCCTGCGAGAGGCCGAATTCCGGAGGCACCCGGCAATTTAAGGCCTCAGGCCCCTGAACCATTGTACAGGCATTTTCCCAGGGAAACAAAACTCATGTGCCACTGTTCTGGGTGTCCATTTGCAGGAGCCACCTGGCACTCTTAAACCAGACCAAGTCGAACTGGTGCCACCTTTCGTCTGGGAGGCATCCTGCGAGGGTGCAATTCCAGGAGGCACCCGGCAATTTAAGGCCGCAAGCCCCTGAACCATTGTACAGGATTGTTCCCTGGGAAACAAAACTCACAAGCCACTGTTCTGGGTGGCAGTTTTCAGGACCCACTTGGCACTCTCAAACCAGACGAAGTTGGCACTTGTGCCACCTTGCGTCTGAGAAACATCCTGCGAGAGGTGCAATTCCAGGAGGCACCCGGCAATTTAAGGCCGGAGGACCCTGAACCATTGTGCAGGCTTGTTCCCTGGGAAACAAAACTCACAAGCCACTGTTCTGGGTGTCAGTTTGCAGGAGCCACCTGGCACTCTCAAAGAAGACCAAGTGTTCACTGGTGCCACCTGGCGTCTTGGAGGCATCTTGCGAGAGGTGCAATTCCAGGAGGCACCCGGCAATTTCAGGCCGCAGGACCCTTAACGATTCTACAGGCTTTTTCCTTGGGAAACAAAACTCACAAGCCACTGTTCTGGATTTCAGTTTTCAGAACCCACTTGACACTCTCAAACCAGACCAAGTTGGCACTGGTGCCACCTTGCGTCTGGGAGGCATCCTGCGAGAGGCCGAATTACAGGAGGCACCCAGCAATTTAAGGCCTCAGACCCCTGAACCATTGTACAGGCTTTTTCCCTGGGAAACAAAACTCACAAGCCACTGTTCTGGGTGTCAGTTTGCAGGACCCACTTGGCACTCTCAAACCAGACCAAGTTGGCACTGGTGTCATTTTGCGTCTGGGAGGCATCTTGCGAGAGGCGGATCTCCAGGAGGCACCCGGCAATTTAAGGCCTCAGGACCCTGAACCATTGTACAGGCTTTTTCCCTGGGAAACAAAACTCAGAAGCCACTGTTCTGGGTGTCAGTTTTCAGGACCCACTTGGCACTCTCAAACCAGACCAAGTTGGCACTGGTTTAACTTTGCGTCTGGGAGGCATCCTGCGAGAGGCGGAATTCCAGGAGGCACCCCGCAATTTAAGACCGCTGGCCCCTGAACCATTGTACAGGCTTGTTCCCTGGGAAACAAAACTCAGAAGCCACTGTTCTGGGTGTCAGTTTTACAGGACCCACTTGACACTCTGAAACCAGACCAAGTTGGCACTGGTGCCACCTTGCGTCTGGGAGGCATCCTGCGAGAGGCCGAATTCCAGGAGGCACCCGGCAATTAAAGGCCGCAGGACCCTGAACCATTGTACAGGCTTTTTCCCTGGGAAACAAAACTCACAAGCCACTGTTCTGGGTGTCAGTTTTCAGGACCCACTTGGCACTCTTAAACCAGACCAAGATGGCACTGGTTCCACTTTGCGTCTGGGAGGCACCCTGCGAGAGGCGGAATTCCAGGGGGCACCCGTTAATTTAAGGCCGCAGGCCCCTGAACCATTGTACAGGCTTTTTCCCTGGGAAACAAAACTCACAAGCCACTGTTCTGGCTGTCCGTTTGCAGGAGCCACCTGGCACTCTTAAACCAGACCAAGTCGAACTGGTGACACCTTTCGTCTGGGAGGCATCCTGCGAGGGTGTAATTCCATGAGGCACCCGGCAATTTAAGGCCGGAGGACCCTGAACCATTGTGCAGGCTTGTTCCCTGGGAAACAAAACTCACAAGCCACTGTTCTGGGTGTCAGTTTGCAGGAGCCACCTTGCACTCTCAAACAAGACCAAGTTGGGACTGGTGCCACCTTGTGTCTGGGAGGCATGCTGCGAGAGGTGCAATTCGAGGAGGCACCCGGCAATTTCAGGCCGCAGGACCCTGAACCATTCTACAGGCTTTTTCCTTGGGAAACAAAACTCACAAGCCACTGTTCTGGGTGTCAGTTTTCAGGACCCACTTGACACTCTGAAACCAGACCAAGTTGTCACTGGTGCCACCTTGCGTCTGGGAGGCATCCTGCGAGAGGCCGAATTACAGGAGGCACTCGGCAATTTATGGCCGCAGGACCCTGAACCATTGTACAGGCTTTTTCCCTGGGAAACAAAACTCAGAAGCCACTGTTCTGGGTGTCAGTTTGCAGGACCCACTTGACACTCTCAAACCAGACGAAGTTGGCACTTGTGCCACCTTGCATCTGGGAGGCATCCTGCGAGAGGCTGAATTCCAGGAGGCACCCGGCAATTTAAGCCCTAAGAACCCTGAATAATTGTACAGGCTTTTTCTCAGGGAAACAAAACTCCGAAGCCACTGTTCTGGGTGTCAGTTTTCAGGACCCACTTGGCAATCTTAAACCAGACCAAGTTGGAACTGGTGTTACCTTGCGTCTGGGAGGCATCCTGCGAGAGGCGGAATTCCAAGGGGCACTCGGCAATTGAAGGCCGCAGGCCTCTGAACAATTGTACAGGCTTTTTCCCTGAGAAACAAAACTCAGAAGCCACTGTTCTGGGTGTCAGTTTTCAGGACCCACTTGGCAATCTTAAACCAGACCAAGTTGGATCTGGTGCCATCTTGCGTCTGGGAGGCATCTTGCGAGAGGCCGAATTCCAGGAGGCACCCGGGAATTGAAGGCCTCAGGCCCCTGAACCATTGTACAGGCTTTTTCCCTTTGGAAATAAAACTAACAAACCACTGTTCTGGGTGTCAGTTTGCAGGACCCACTTGGCACTATCAAACCAGACCTATTTGGTACTGGTGTAATTTTGTGTCTGGGAGGCATCCTGCGAGAGGCCGAATTCCGGAGGCACCCGGCAATTTAAGGCCTCAGGCCCCTGAACCATTGTACAGGCATTTTCCCAGGGAAACAAAACTCATGTGCCACTGTTCTGGGTGTCCATTTGCAGGAGCCACCTGGCACTCTTAAACCAGACCAAGTCGAACTGGTGCCACCTTTCGTCTGGGAGGCATCCTGCGAGGGTGCAATTCCAGGAGGCACCCGGCAATTTAAGGCCGCAAGCCCCTGAACCATTGTACAGGATTGTTCCCTGGGAAACAAAACTCACAAGCCACTGTTCTGGGTGGCAGTTTTCAGGACCCACTTGGCACTCTCAAACCAGACGAAGTTGGCACTTGTGCCACCTTGCGTCTGAGAAACATCCTGCGAGAGGTGCAATTCCAGGAGGCACCCGGCAATTTAAGGCCGGAGGACCCTGAACCATTGTGCAGGCTTGTTCCCTGGGAAACAAAACTCACAAGCCACTGTTCTGGGTGTCAGTTTGCAGGAGCCACCTGGCACTCTCAAAGAAGACCAAGTGTTCACTGGTGCCACCTGGCGTCTTGGAGGCATCTTGCGAGAGGTGCAATTCCAGGAGGCACCCGGCAATTTCAGGCCGCAGGACCCTTAACGATTCTACAGGCTTTTTCCTTGGGAAACAAAACTCACAAGCCACTGTTCTGGATTTCAGTTTTCAGAACCCACTTGACACTCTCAAACCAGACCAAGTTGGCACTGGTGCCACCTTGCGTCTGGGAGGCATCCTGCGAGAGGCCGAATTACAGGAGGCACCCAGCAATTTAAGGCCTCAGACCCCTGAACCATTGTACAGGCTTTTTCCCTGGGAAACAAAACTCACAAGCCACTGTTCTGGGTGTCAGTTTGCAGGACCCACTTGGCACTCTCAAACCAGACCAAGTTGGCACTGGTGTCATTTTGCGTCTGGGAGGCATCTTGCGAGAGGCGGATCTCCAGGAGGCACCCGGCAATTTAAGGCCTCAGGACCCTGAACCATTGTACAGGCTTTTTCCCTGGGAAACAAAACTCAGAAGCCACTGTTCTGGGTGTCAGTTTTCAGGACCCACTTGGCACTCTCAAACCAGACCAAGTTGGCACTGGTTTAACTTTGCGTCTGGGAGGCATCCTGCGAGAGGCGGAATTCCAGGAGGCACCCCGCAATTTAAGACCGCTGGCCCCTGAACCATTGTACAGGCTTGTTCCCTGGGAAACAAAACTCAGAAGCCACTGTTCTGGGTGTCAGTTTTACAGGACCCACTTGACACTCTGAAACCAGACCAAGTTGGCACTGGTGCCACCTTGCGTCTGGGAGGCATCCTGCGAGAGGCCGAATTCCAGGAGGCACCCGGCAATTAAAGGCCGCAGGACCCTGAACCATTGTACAGGCTTTTTCCCTGGGAAACAAAACTCACAAGCCACTGTTCTGGGTGTCAGTTTTCAGGACCCACTTGGCACTCTTAAACCAGACCAAGATGGCACTGGTTCCACTTTGCGTCTGGGAGGCACCCTGCGAGAGGCGGAATTCCAGGGGGCACCCGTTAATTTAAGGCCGCAGGCCCCTGAACCATTGTACAGGCTTTTTCCCTGGGAAACAAAACTCACAAGCCACTGTTCTGGCTGTCCGTTTGCAGGAGCCACCTGGCACTCTTAAACCAGACCAAGTCGAACTGGTGACACCTTTCGTCTGGGAGGCATCCTGCGAGGGTGTAATTCCATGAGGCACCCGCAATTTAAGGCCGGAGGACCCTGAACCATTGTGCAGGCTTGTTCCCTGGGAAACAAAACTCACAAGCCACTGTTCTGGGTGTCATTTTGCAGGAGCCACCTGGCACTCTCAAACAAGACCAAGTGTGCACTGGTGCCACCTGGCGTCTGGGAGGCATCCTGCGAGAGGTGCAATTCCAGGAGGCACCCGGCAATTTCAGGCCACAGGACCCTGAACCATTCTACAGGCTTTTTCCTTGGGAAACAAAATTCACAAGCCACTTTTCTGGGTGTCAGTTTTCAGGAACCACTTGACACTCTCAAACCAGACCAAGTTGGCACTGGTGCCACCTTGCGTCTGGGAGGCCTCCTGCGAGAGGCCGAATTACAGGAGGCACTCGGCAATTTAAGGCCTCAGACCCCTGAACCATTGTACAGGCTTTTTCCCTGGGAAACAAAACTCAGAAGCCACTGTTCTGGGTGTCAGTTTGCAGGACCCACTTGACACTCTCCAACCAGACCAAGTTGGCACTTGTGCCACCTTGCGTCTGGGAGGCATCCTGCGAGAGGCGCAATTCCAGGAGGCACCCGGCAATTTAAGGCCGAAGGACCCTGAACCATTCTACAGGCTTTTTACTTGGGAAACAAAACTCAGAAGCCACTGTTCTGGGTGTCAGTTTGCAGGACCCACTTGACACTCTGAAACCAGACCAAGTTGGCACTGGTGCCACCTTGCGTCTGGGAGGCATCCTGCGAGAGGCCGAATTCCAGGAGGCACACGGCAATTTAAGGCCGCAGGCCCCTGAACCATTGTACAGGCTTTTTCCCTGGGAAACAAAACTCACAAGCCACTGTTCTGGGTGTCAGTTTTCAGGACCCACTTGGCTCTCTTAAACCAGACCAAGATGGCACTGCTTCAACCTCTCGTCTTGGAGGCATCCTGCGAGAGGCGGAATTCCAGGGGGCACCCGGCAATTTAAGGCCGCAGGCCCCTGAACCATTGTACAGGCTTTTTCCCTGGGAAACAAAACTGACAAGCCACTTTTCTGGCTGTCCGTTTGCAGGAGACACCTGGCACTCTTAAACTAGACCAAGTCGAACAGGTGCCACCTTTCGTCTGGGAGGCATCCTGCGAGGGTGCAATTCCAGGAGGCACCCGGCAATTTAAGGCCGCAGGCCCCTGAACCATTGTACAGGATTGTTCCCTGGGAAACAAAACTCACAAGCCACTGTTCTGGGTGTCAGTTTTCAGGACCCACTTGGCACTCTCAAACCAGACTAAGTGGGCACGGGTGCCACTTAGCGTCTGAGAAACATCCTGCGAGAGGTGCAATTCCAGGGGGCACCCGGCAATTTAAGGCCGGAGGACCCTGAACCATTGTGCAGGCTTGTTCCCTGGGAAACAAAACTCACAAGCCACTGTTCTGGGTGTCAGTTTGCATGAGCCACCAGGCACTCTCAAACCAGACCAAGTTGGCACTGGTGTTACCTTGCGTCTGGGAGGCATCCTGCGAGAGGCGGATCTCTCGGGGGCAACCGGCAATTTAAGGCCGCAGGACCCTGAACCATTGTACAGGCTTTTTCCCTGGGAAACAAAACTCACAAGTCTCTGTTCTGGGTGTCAGTTTTCAGGACCCACTTGGCACTCTTAAACCAGACCAAGTTGGAACTGGTACCACCTTGCGTCTGGGAGGCATCCTGCGAGAGGCTGAATTCCAGGAGGCACCCGGCAATTTAAGGCCGCAGGCCCCTGAACCATTGTACAGGCTTTTTCCCTGGGAAACAAAACTAAGAAGCCACTGTTCTGGGTGTCAGTTTGCAGGACCCACTTGGCACTCTCAAACCAGACCAATTTGGTACTGGTGTAATTTTGTGTCTGGGAGGCATCCTGCGAGAGGCCGAATTCCGGAGGCACCCGGCAATTTAAGGCCTCAGGCCCCTGAACCATTGTACAGGATTTTTCCCAGGGAAACAAAACTCATGTGCCACTGTTCTGGGTGTCCATTTGCAGGAGCCACCTGGCACTCTTAAACCAGACCATGTCGAACTGGTGCCACCTTTCGTCTGGGAGGCATCCTGCGAGGGTGCAATTCCAGGAGGCACCCGGCAATTTAAGGCCGCAAGCCCCTGAACCATTGTACAGGATTGTTCCCTGGGAAACAAAACTCACAAGCCACTGTTCTGGGTGGCAGTTTTCAGGACCCACTTGGCACTCTCAAACCAGACGAAGTTGGCACTTGTGCCACCTTGCGTCTGAGAAACATCCTGCGAGAGGTGCAATTCCAGGAGGCACCCGGCAATTTAAGGCCGGAGGACCCTGAACCATTGTGCAGGCTTGTTCCCTGGGAAACAAAACTCACAAGCCACTGTTCTGGGTGTCAGTTTGCAGGAGCCACCTGGCACTCTCAAAGAAGACCAAGTGTTCACTGGTGCCACCTGGCGTCTGGGAGGCATCCTGCGAGAGGTGCAATTCCAGGAGGCACCCGGCAATTTCAGGCCGCAGGACCCTTAACGATTCTACAGGCTTTTTCCTTGGGAAACAAAACTCACAAGCCACTGTTCTGGATTTCAGTTTTCAGAACCCACTTGACACTCTCAAACCAGACCAAGTTGGCACTGGTGCCACCTTGCGTCTGGGAGGCATCCTGCGAGAGGCCGAATTACAGGAGGCACCCAGCAATTTAAGGCCTCAGACCCCTGAACCATTGTACAGGCTTTTTCCCTGGGAAAGAAAACTCAGACGCCACTGTTCTGGGTGTCAGTTTGCAGGACCCACTTGGCACTCTCAAACCAGACCAAGTTGGCACTGGTGTCATTTTGCGTCTGGGAGGCATCTTGCGAGAGGCGGATCTCCAGGAGGCACCCGGCAATTTAAGGCCTCAGGACCCTGAACCATTGTACAGGCTTTTTCCCTGGGAAACAAAACTCAGAAGCCACTGTTCTGGGTGTCAGTTTTCAGGACCCACTTGGCACTCTCAAACCAGACCAAGTTGGCACTGGTTTAACTTTGCGTCTGGGAGGCACCCTGCGAGAGGCGGAATTCCAGGGGGCACCCGTTAATTTAAGGCCGCAGGCCCCTGAACCATTGTACAGGCTTTTTCCCTGGGAAACAAAACTCACAAGCCACTGTTCTGGCTGTCCGTTTGCAGGAGCCACCTGGCACTCTTAAACCAGACCAAGTCGAACTGGTGCCACCTTTCGTCTGGGAGGCATCCTGCGAGGGTGTAATTCCATGAGGCACCCGGCAATTTAAGGCCGGAGGACCCTGAACCATTGTGCAGGCTTGTTCCCTGGGAAACAAAACTCACAAGCCACTGTTCTGGGTGTCAGTTTGCAGGAGCCACCTGGCACTCTCAAACAAGACCAAGTGTGCACTGGTGCCACCTGGCGTCTGGGAGGCATCCTGCGAGAGGTGCAATTCCAGGAGGCACCCGGCAATTTCAGGCCACAGGACCCTGAACCATTCTACAGGCTTTTTCCTTGGGAAACAAAATTCAAAAGCCACTTTTCTGGGTGTCAGTTTTCAGGAACCACTTGACACTCTCAAACCAGACCAAGTTGGAACTGGTGCCACCTTGCGTCTGGGAGGCCTCCTGCGAGAGGCCGAATTACAGGAGGCACTCGGCAATTTAAGGCCTCAGACCCCTGAACCATTGTACAGGCTTTTTCCCTGGGAAACAAAACTCAGAAGCCACTGTTCTGGGTGTCAGTTTGCAGGACCCACTTGACACTCTCCAACCAGACCAAGTTGGCACTTGTGCCACCTTGCGTCTGGGAGGCATCCTGCGAGAGGCGCAATTCCAGGAGGCACCCGGCAATTTAAGCCCTCAGAACCCTGAACAATTGTACAGGCTTTTTCCCTGGGAAACAAAACTCACAAGCCACTGTTCTGGGTGTCAGTTTGCAGGAGCCACCTTGCACTCTCAAACAAGACTAAGTTTGCACTGGTGCCACCTTGTGTCTGGGAGGCATCCTGCGAGAGGTGCAATTCCAGGAGGCACCCGGCAATTTATGGCCGGAGGACCCTGAACCATTCTACAGGCTTTTTACTTGGGAAACAAAACTCAGAAGCCACTGTTCTGGGTGTCAGTTTTCAGGACCCACTTGACACTCTGAAACCAGACCAAGTTGGCACTGGTGCCACCTTGCGTCTGGGAGGCATCCTGCGAGAGGCCGAATTCCAGGAGGCACACGGCAATTTAAGGCCGCAGGCCCCTGAACCATTCTACAGGCTTTTTCCCTGGGAAACAAAACTCACAAGCCACTGTTCTGGGTGTCAGTTTTCAGGACCCACTTGGCTCTCTTAAACCAGACCAAGATGGCACTGGTTCAACCTTGCGTCTTGGAGGCATCCTGCGAGAGGCGGAATTCCAGGGGGCACCCGGCAATTTAAGGCCGCAGGCCCCTGAACCATTGTACAGGCTTTTTCCCTGGGAAACAAAACTGACAAGCCACTTTTCTGTCTGTCCGTTTGCAGGAGACACCTGGCACTCTTAAACTAGACCAAGTCGAACAGGTGCCACCTTTCGTCTGGGAGGCATCCTGCGAGGGTGCAATTCCAGGAGGCACCCGGCAATTTAAGGCCGCAGGCCCCTGAACCATTGTACAGGATTGTACCCTGGGAAACAAAACTCACAAGCCACTGTTCTGGGTGTCAGTTTTCAGGACCCACTTGGCACTCTCAAACCAGACGAAGTGGGCACCGGTGCCACTTAGCGTCTGAGAAACATCCTGCGAGAGGTGCAATTCCAGGGGGCACCCGGCAATTTAAGGCCGGAGGACCCTGAACCATTGTGCAGGCTTGTTCCCTGGGAAACAAAACTCACAAGCCACTGTTCTGGGTGTCAGTTTGCATGAGCCACCTGGCACTCTCAAACCAGACCAAGTTGGCACTGGTGTTACCTTGCGTCTGGGAGGCATCCTGCGAGAGGCGGATCTCTCGGGGGCAACCGGCAATTTAAGGCGGCAGGACCCTGAACCATTGTACAGGCTTTTTCCCTGGGAAACAAAACTCACAAGTCTCTGTTCTGGGTCTCAGTTTTCAGGACCCACTTGGCACTCTTAAACCAGACCAAGTTGGAACTGGTACCACCTTGCGTCTGGGAGGCATCCTGCGAGAGGCTGAATTCCAGGAGGCACCCAGCAATTTAAGGCCTCAGACCCCTGAACCATTGTACAGGCTTTTTCCCTGGGAAACAAAACTAAGAAGCCACTGTTCTGGGTGTCAGTTTGCAGGACCCACTTGGCACTCTCAAACCAGACCAATTTGGTACTGGTGTAATTTTGTGTCTGGGAGGCATCCTGCGAGAGGCCGAATTCCAGGAGGCACCCGGCAATTTAAGGCCTCAGGCCCCTGAACCATTGTACAGGCATTTTCCCAGGGAAACAAAACTCATGTGCCACTGTTCTGGGTGTCCATTTGCAGGAGCCACCTGGCACTCTTAAACCAGACCAAGTCGAACTGGTGCCACCTTTCGTCTGGGAGGCATCCTGCGAGGGTGCAATTCCAGGAGGCACCCGGCAATTTAGGGCCGCAAGCCCCTGAACCATTGTACAGGATTGTTCCCTGGGAAACAAAACTCACAAGCCACTGTTCTGGGTGGCAGTTTTCAGGACCCACTTGGCACTCTCAAACCAGACCAAGTTGGCACTTGTGCCACCTTGCGTCTGAGAAACATCCTGCGAGAGGTGCAATTCCAGGAGGCACCCGGCAATTTAAGGCCTCAGGACCCTGAACCATTGTGCAGGCTTGTTCCCTGGGAAACAAAACTCACAAGCCACTGTTCTGGGTGTCAGTTTGCAGGAGCCACCTGGCACTCTCAAAGAAGACCAAGTGTTCACTGGTGCCACCTGGCGTCTGGGAGGCATCCTGCGAGAGGTGCAATTCCAGGAGGCACCCGGCAATTTCAGGCCGCAGGACCCTTAACGATTCTACAGGCTTTTTCCTTGGGAAACAAAACTCACAAGCCACTGTTCTGGATTTCAGTTTTCAGAACCCACTTGACACTCTCAAACCAGACCAAGTTGGCACTGGTGCCACCTTGCGTCTGGGAGGCATCCTGCGAGAGGCCAAATTCCAGGAGGCACCCCGCAATTTAAGGCCTCAGACCCCTGAACCATTGTACAGGCTTTTTCCCTGGGAAAGAAAACTCAGACGCCACTGTTCTGGGTGTCAGTTTGCAGGACCCACTTGGCACTCTCAAACCAGACCAAGTTGGCACTGGTGTCATTTTGCGTCTGGGAGGCATCTTGCGAGAGGCGGATCTCCAGGAGGCACCCGGCAATTTAAGGCCTCAGGACCCTGAACCATTGTACAGGCTTTTTCCCTGGGAAACAAAACTCAGAAGCCACTGTTCTGGGTGTCAGTTTTCAGGACCCACTTGGCACTGTCAAACAAGACCAAGTTGGCACTGGTTTAACTTTGCGTCTGGGAGGCATCCTGCGAGAGGCGGAATTCCAGGAGGCACCCGGCAATTTAAGGCCGGAGCACCCTGGACCGTCGTACGGGCTTGTCCCCTGGGAAACAAAACTCACAAGCCACTGTTCTGGGTGTCAGTTTTCAGGAGCCACTTGGCACTCTCAAACCAGACCAAGTTTACACTGGTCCCACTTTGCGTCTGGGAGGCATCCAGCGAGAGGCCGAATTCCAGGAGGCACACGGAAATTTAAGGCCGCTGGACCCTGAGGAATTTTACAGGCTTTTTCCCTGGGAAAGAAAACTCAGAAGCCACTGTTCTGGGTGTCAGTTTCCAGGACCCACTTGGCACTCTCAAACCAGACCAAGTTGGCACTGGTGCCACCTTGCGTCTGGGAGGCATCCTGCGAGAGGCAGAATTCCAGGAGGCACACGGCAATTGAAGGTGGCATTGCCCTGAACCATTGTACAGTCTTTTTCCCTGGGAAACAAAACTCACAAGCCACTGTTCTGGGTGTCAGTTTTTAGGACCCACTTGGCACTCTCAAACTAGACGAAGTTGGCACTGGTGTAACCTTGCGTCTAGGAGGCATCCTGCGAGAGGCGGATCTCCAGGAGGCACACGGCAATTGAAGGTGGCATTACCCTGAACCATTCTACAGGCTTTTTCCCTGGGAAACAAAACTCAGAAGCCACTGTTCTGGGTGTCAGTTTGCAGGACCTCCTTGGCACTCTTAAACCAGATCAAGTTGGAACTGGTGCCACCTTGCGTCTGGGAGGCATCCTGCGAGAGGTGCAATTCCAGGAGGCACCCGGCAATTTAAGGCCTCAGGCCCCTGAACCACTGTACAGGCTTTTTCCCTGGGAAACAAAACTCACAAGCCACTGTTCTGGGTGTGAGTTTTCAGGACCCACTTAGCACTCTCAAACGAGACCAAGTGTGAACTGGTGCTACCTTGTGTCTGGGAGGCATCCTGCGAGAGGCCGAATTCCAGGAGGCACCCCGCAATTTAAGGCCGCAGGAACCTGAACCATTGTACAGGCTTTTTCCCTGGGAAACAAAACTCAGAAGCCACTGTTCTGGGTGTCAGTTTGCAGGACCCACTTTGCACTCTCAAACCAGACCAAGTTGGCACCGGTGCCACCTTGCGTCTGGGAGGCATCCTGCGAGAGGCCGAATTCCAGGAGGCACCCGGCAATTTAAGTCCGCAGAACTCTGAACAATTGTACAGGCTTTTTCCCTGGGAAACAAAACTCAGAAGCCACTGTTCTGGGTGTCAGTTTGCAGGACCCACTTGGCACTCTCAAACCAGACCAAGTTGGCACTGGTGTCATTTTGCATCTGGGAGGCATCCTGCGAGAGGCGGATCTCCAGGAGTCAGCAGGTTTTTTAAGGCAATATTACGCTGAACCATTGTAAAGGCTTTTTCCCTGGGAAACAAAACTCAGAAGCCACTGTTCTGGGTGTCAGTTTTCAGGACCCACTTGGCACTCTCAAACCAGACCAAGTTGACACTGGTGCCACTTTGCGTCTGGGAGGCATCCAGCGAGAGGCCGAATTCCAGGAGGCACACGGAAATTTAAGGCCGCAGGACCCTGAGGAATTTTACAGGCTTTTCCCCTGGGAAACAAAACTCAGAAGCCACTGTTCTGGGTGTCAGTTTCCAATACCCACTTGGCACTCTCAAACCAAACCAAGTTGGCACTGGTGCCACCTTGCGTCTGGGAGGCATCCTGCGAGAGTCGGAATTCCAGGAGGCACCCGGCAATTTATGGCCGCAGGACCCTGAACCATTGTACAGGCTTTTTCCCTGGGAAACAAAACTCAGAAGCCACTGTTCTGGGTGTCAGTTTTCAGGACCCACTTGGCACTCTCAAACCAGACCAAGTTGGCACGGCTGCCACTTTGCGTCTGGGAGGCATCCTGCGAGAGGCCGAATTCCAGGAGGCACCCGGCAATTTAAGGCCGCAGGACCCGGAACCATTCTACAGGCTTTTTCCCTGGGAAACAAAACTCACAAGCCACTGTTCTGGGTGTCAGTTTTCAGGACCCACTTGGCAATCTTAAAGTAGACCAAGTTGGCACTGGTGCCATCTTGCGTCTGGGAGGCGTCTTGCAAGAGGCCAAATTCCAGGAGGCACCCGGCTATTCAAGGCCTCAGGCCCCTGAACCATTGTAAAGGCTTTTTCCCTGGGAAATAAAACTAACAAGCCACTGTTCTGGATGTCAGTTTGCAGGTCCCACTTGGAACTCTTAAACCAGACCAAGTTGGAACTGGTGCCATCTTGCGTCTGGGAGGCATCTTGCAAGAGGCCGAATTCCTGGAGGCACACGGAAATTTAAGGCCTCAGGCCCCTGAACCATTGTACAGGCTTTTCCCCTGGGAAATAAAACTAACAAACCACTGTTCTGGGTGTCAGTTTGCAGGTTCCACTTGGAACTCTTAAACCAGACCAAGTTGGAACTGGTGCCACCTTGCGTCTGGGAGGCATCCTGCGAGAGGTGCAATTCCAGGAGGCACCCGGCAATTTAAGGCCTCAGGCCCCTGAACCATTGTACAGGCTTTTTCCCAGGGAAACAAAACCCACAAGCCACTGTTCTGGGTGTCAGTTTGCAGGAGCCACTTGGTACTCCCAAACCAGACCAAGTTGGCACTGGTGTCACCTCTCGTCTGGGAGGCATCCTGCAAGAGGCGGAATTCCAGGAGGCACCCGGCAATTTAAGGCCGCAAGAGTCTGAACAGTTGTACAGGCTTTTTCCCTGGAAAACAAAACTCACAAGCCACAGTTCTGGGTGTCAGTTTGCAGGACCCACTTGGCACTCTCAAACCAGACCAAGTTGGCACTGGTGCCACCTTGCGTCTGGAAGGCATCCTGCGAGAGGCACAATTCCAGGAGGCACTCGGCAATTGAAGGCCGCAGGCCTCTGAACAATTGTTCAGGCTATTTCCCTGGGAAACAAAAGTCAGAAGCCACTGTTCTGGGTGTCAGTTTGCAGGACCCACTTGGCACTATCTAACCAGACCAAGTTTGCACTGGTGTCATTTTGCGTCTGGGAGGCATCCTGCGAAAGGTGCAATTCCAGGAGGCACCCGGAAATTTATTTCCGCAGGACCCTGAACCATTGTAGAGGCTTTTTCCCTGGGAAACAAAACTCAGAAGCCACTGTTCTGGGTGTCAGTTTGCAGGACCCACTTGGCACTCTTAAACCAGATCAAGTTGGAACTGGTGCCACCTTGCGTCTGGGAGGCATCCTGCGAGAGGTGCAATTCCAGGAGGCACCCGGCAATTTAAGGCCTCAGGCCCCTGAACCACTGTACAGGCTTTTTCCCTGGGAAATAAAACTAACAAACCACGGTTCAGGGTGTCAGTTTTCAGGACCCACTTGGCACTCTCAAACCAGACTAAGTGGGCAGTGGTGCCACTTAGCGTCTGAGAAACATCCTGCGAGAGGTGCAATTCCAGGAGGCACCCGGCAATTTAAGGCCGCAGGACCCTGAACCATTGTACAGGCTTTTTCCCTGGGAAACAAAACTCAGAAGCCACTGTTCTGGGTGTCAGTTTGCAGGACCTACTTGGCACTCTTAAACCATACCAAGTTGGAACTGGTACCACCTTGCGTCTGGGAGGCATCCTGCGAGAGGCGGATCTCCAGGAGGAACACGGCAATTGAAGGCCGCAGGCCTCTGAACACTTGTACAGGCTTTTTCCCTGGGAAACAAAACTCACAAGCCACTGTTCTGGGTGTGAGTTTGCAGGACCCATTTGGCTCTCTCAAACCAGACCAAGTTGGCACTGGTGTCATTTTGCGTCTGGGAGGCATCTTGCGAGAGGCGGATCTCCAGGAGGCACCCGGCAATTTAAGGCCGCTGGCCCCTGAACCATTGTACAGGCTTGTTCCCTGGGAAACAAAACTCAGAAGCCACTGTTCTGGGTGTCAGTTTGCAGGACCCACTTGACACTCTGAAACCAGACCAAGTTGGCACTGGTGCCATCTTGCGTCTGGGAGGCATCTTGCAAGAGGCGAAATTCCAGGAGGCACCCGGCTATTCAAGGCCTCAGGCCCCTGAACCATGGTAAAGGCTTTTTCCCTGGGAAACAAAACTCACAAGCTACTGTTCTGGATGTCAGTTTGCAGGTCCCACTTGGAACTCTTAAACCAGACCAAGTTGGAACTGGTGCCATCTTGCGTCTGGGAGGCATCTTGCAAGAGGCCGAATTCCTGGAGGCACACGGACATTTAAGGCCTCAGGCCCCTGAACCATTGTACAGGCTTTTCCCCTGGGAAATAAAACTAACAAACCACTGTTCTGGGTGTCAGTTTGCAGGTTCCACTTGGAATTCTTAAACCAGACCAAGTTGGAACTGGTGCCACCTTGCGTCTGGGAGGCATCCTGCGAGAGGTGCAATTCCAGGAGGCACCCGGCAATTTAAGGCCTCAGGCCCCTGAACCATTGTACAGGCTTTTTCCCTGGGAAAAAAAACCCACAAGCCACTTTTCTGGGTGTCAGTTTGCAGGAGCCACTTGGTACTCCCAAACCAGACCAAGTTGGCACTGGTGTCACCTCTCGTCTGGGAGGCATCCTGCAAGAGGCGGAATTCCAGGAGGCACCCGGCAATTTAAGGCCGCAAGAGTCTGAACAGTTGTACAGGCTTTTTCCCTGGAAAACAAAACTCACAAGCCACAGTTCTGGGTGTCAGTTTGCAGGACCCACTTGGCACTCTCAAACCAGACCAAGT
Organism: Fringilla coelebs; assembly: GCF_963513975.1. Lineage (NCBI taxonomy): Eukaryota > Metazoa > Chordata > Aves > Passeriformes > Fringillidae > Fringilla > Fringilla coelebs. The sequence continues at coordinate 37,202 of NW_028167579.1, forward strand.
TGGCACTGGTGCCACCTTGCGTCTGGAAGGCATCCTGCGAGAGGCACAATTCCAGGAGGCACTCGGCAATTGAAGGCCGCAGGCCTCTGAACAATTGTTCAGGCTATTTCCCTGGGAAACAAAAGTCAGAAGCCACTGTTCTGGGTGTCAGTTTGCAGGACCCACTTGGCACTATCTAACCAGACCAAGTTTGCACTGGTGTCATTTTGCGTCTGGGAGGCATCCTGCGAAAGGTGCAATTCCAGGAGGCACCCGGAAATTTATTTCCGCAGGACCCTGAACCATTGTACAGGCTTTTTCCCTGGGAAACAAAACTCAGAAGCCACTGTTCTGGGTGTCAGTTTGCAGGACCCACTTGGCACTCTTAAACCAGATCAAGTTGGAACTGGTGCCACCTTGCGTCTGGGAGGCATCCTGCGAGAGGTGCAATTCCAGGAGGCACCCGGCAATTTAAGGCCTCAGGCCCCTGAACCACTGTACAGGCTTTTTCCCTGGGAAATAAAACTAACAAACCAAGGTTCAGGGTGTCAGTTTTCAGGACCCACTTGGCACTCTCAAACCAGACTAAGTGGGCACCGGTGCCACTTAGCGTCTGAGAAACATCCTGCGAGAGGTGCAATTCCAGGAGGCACCCGGCAATTTAAGGCCGCAGGACCCTGAACCATTGTACAGGCTTTTTCCCTTGGAAACAAAACTCAGAAGCCACTGTTCTGGGTGTCAGTTTGCAGGACCTACTTGGCACTCTTAAACCATACCAAGTTGGAACTGGTACCACCTTGCGTCTGGGACGCATCCTGCGAGAGGCGGATCTCCAGGAGGAACACGGCAATTGAAGGCCGCAGGCCTCTGAACACTTGTACAGGCTTTTTCCCTGGGAAACAAAACTCACAAGCCACTGTTCTGGGTGTCAGTTTGCAGGACCCACTTGGCACTCTCAAACCAGACCAAGTTGGCACTGGTGTCATTTTGCGTCTGGGAGGCATCCTGCAAGAGGCCAAATTCCAGCAGGCACCCGGAAATTTATGTCCGCAGGACCCTAAGCCATTGTACAGGTTTTTCCCTGGGAAATAAAACTCAGAAGCCACTTTTCTGGGTGTCAGTTTTCAGGAGCCACTTGGCACTCTCAAACCAGACCACGTTGACACTGTTGCCCCCTTGCGTCTGGGAAATATCCTGTGAGAGGTGCAATTCCAGGAGGCACCCCGCAATTTAAGGCCGCAGGACCCTGAACCATTCTACAGGCTTTTTCCCTGGGAAACAAAACTCAGAAGCCACTGTTCTGGGTGTCAGTTTTCAGGACCCACTTGGCACTCTCAAACCAGACCAAGTTGGCACGGCTGCCATCTTGCGTCTGGGAGGCATCCTGCGAGAGGCCGAATTCCAGAAGGCACCCGGCAATTTAAGGCCGCAGGACCCTGAACCATTGTACAGGCTTTTTCCCTGGGAAACAAAACTCACAAGCCACTGTTCTGGGTGTCAGTTTTCAGGACCCACTTGGCACTCTCAAACCAGACCAAGTTGGAACTGGTGCCACCTTGCGTCTGGGAGGCATCCTGCGAGAGGTGCAATTCCAGGAGGCACCCGGCAATTTAAGGCCTCAGGCCTCTGAACCATTGTACAGGCTTTTTCCCAGGGAAACAAAACTCACAAGCCACTGTTCTGGGTGTCAGTTTCCAGGACCCACTTGGCACTCTCAAACCAGACCAAGTTGGCACTGGTGTCATTTTGCATCTGGGAGGCATCCTGCGAGAGGCGGATCTCCAGGAGTCAGCAGGCTATTTAAGGCGGTATTACGCTGAACCATTATAAAGGCTTTTTCCCTGGGAAACAAAACTCAGAAGCCACTGTTCTGGGTGTCAGTTTGCAGGACCCACTTGGCACTCTCAAACCAGACCAAGTGTGCACTGGTGCCACTTTGCGTCTGGGAGGCATCCTGCGAGAGGCCAAATTCCAGCAGGCACCCGGAAATTTATGTCCGCCGGACCCTAAGCCATTGTACAGGTTTTTCCCTGGGAAATAAAACTCAGAAGCCACTTTTCTGGGTGTCAGTTTTCAGGAGCCACTTGGCACTCTCAAACCAGACCACGTTGGCACTGTTGCCCCCTTGCGTCTGGGAAATATCCTGTGAGAGGTGCAATTCCAGGAGGCACCCGGCAATTTAAGGCCGGAGCACCCTGGACCGTTATACAGGCTTTTTCCCTGGGAAACAAAACTCAGAAGCCACTGTTCTGGGTGTCAGTTTTCAGGACCCACTTGGCACTCTCAAACCAGACCAAGTTGGCACGGCTGCCACTTTGCGTCTGGGAGGCATCCTGCGAGAGGCCGAATTCCAGGAGGCACCCGGCAATTTAAGGCCGCAGGACCCTGAACCATTGTACAGGCTTTTTCCCTGGGAAACAAAACTCAGAAGCCACTGTTCTGGGTGTCAGTTTTCAGGACCCACTTGGCAATCTTAAACCAGACCAAGTTTGAACTGGTGCCATCTTGCGTCTGGGAGGCATCTTGCAAGAGGCCGAATTCCTGGAGGCACACGAAAATTTAAGGCCTCAGGCCCCTGAACCATTGTACAGGCTTTTCCCCTGGGAAATAAAACTAACAAACCACTGTTCTGGGTGTCAGTTTGCAGGTCCCACTTGGAACTCTTAAACCAGACCAAGTTGGAACTGGTGCCACCTTGCGTCTGGGAGGCATCCTGCGAGAGGTGCAATTCCAGGAGGCACATGGCAATTTAAGGCCTCAGGCCCCTGAACCATTGTACAGGCTTTTTCCCTGGGAAACAAAACTCACAAGCCACTGTTCTGGGTGTCAGTTTGCAGGACCCACTTGGCACTCTCAAACCAGACCAAGTTGGCACTGGTGCCACCTTGCGTCTGGGAGGCATCCTGCGAGAGGCACAATTCCAGGAGGCACTCGGCAATTGAAGGCCGCAGGCCCCTGAACAATTGTACAGGCTTTTTCTCTGGGAAACAAAAGTCAGAAGCCACTGTTCTGGGTGTCAGTTTGCAGGACCCACTTGGCACTATCTAACCAGACCAAGTTTGCACTGGTGTCATTTTGCGTCTGGGAGGCATCCTGCGAAAGGTGCAATTCCAGGAGGCACCCGGAAATTTATTTCCGCAGGACCCTGAACCATTGTAGAGGCTTTTTCCCTGCGAAACAAAACTCAGAAGCCACTGTTCTGGGTGTCAGTTTGCAGGACCCACTTGGCACTCTTAAACCAGATCAAGTTGGAACTGGTGCCACCTTGCGTCTGGGAGGCATCCTGCGAGAGGTGCAATTCCAGGAGGCACCCGGCAATTTAAGGCCTCCGGCCCCTGAACCACTGTACAGGCTTTTTCCCTGGGAAATAAAACTAAGAAACCACGGTTCAGGGTGTCAGTTTTCAGGACCCACTTGGCACTCTCAAACCAGACTAAGTGGGCACCGGTGCCACTTAGCGTCTGAGAAACATCCTGCGAGAGGTGCAATTCCAGGAGGCACCCGGCAATTTAAGGCCGCAGGACCCTGAACCATTGTACAGGCTTTTTCCCTGGGAAACAAAACTCAGAAGCCACTGTTCTGGGTGTCAGTTTGCAGGACCTACTTGGCACTCTTAAACCATACCAAGTTGGAACTCGTACCACCTTGCGTCTGGGAGGCATCCTGCGAGAGGCGGATCTCCAGGAGGAACACGGCAATTGAAGGCCGCAGGCCTCTGAACCATTGTACAGGCTTTTTCCCTGGGAAACAAAACTCACAAGCCACTGTTCTGGGTGTCAGTTTGCAGGACCCACTTTGCACTCTCAAACCAGACCAAGTTGGCACCGGTGCCACCTTGCGTCTGGGAGGCATCCTGCGAGAGGCCGAATTCCAGGAGGCACCCGGCAATTTAAGTCCGCAGAACTCTGAACAATTGTACAGGCTTTTTCCCTGGGAAACAAAACTCAGAAGCCACTGTTCTGGGTGTCAGTTTGCAGGACCCACTTGGCACTCTCAAACCAGACCAAGTTGGCACTGGTGTCATTTTGCATCTGGGAGGCATCCTGCGAGAGGCGGATCTCCAGGAGTCAGCAGGCTATTTAAGGCAATATTACGCTGAACCATTGTAAAGGCTTTTTCCCTGGGAAACAAAACTCAGAAGCCACTGTTCTGGGTGTCAGTTTTCAGGACCCACTTGGCACTCTCAAACCAGACCAAGTTGACACTGGTGCCACTTTGCGTCTGGGAGGCATCCAGCGAGAGGCCGAATTCCAGGAGGCACACGGAAATTTAAGGCCGCAGGACCCTGAGGAATTTTACAGGCTTTTCCCCTGGGAAACAAAACTCAGAAGCCACTGTTCTGGGTGTCAGTTTCCAATACCCACTTGGCACTCTCAAACCAAACCAAGTTGGCACTGGTGCCACCTTGCGTCTGGGAGGCATCCTGCGAGAGTCGGAATTCCAGGAGGCACCCGGCAATTTATGGCCGCAGGACCCTGAACCATTGTACAGGCTTTTTCCCTGGGAAACAAAACTCAGAAGCCACTGTTCTGGGTGTCAGTTTTCAGGACCCACTTGGCACTCTCAAACCAGACCAAGTTGGCACGGCTGCCACTTTGCGTCTGGGAGGCATCCTGCGAGAGGCCGAATTCCAGGAGGCACCCGGCAATTTAAGGCCGCAGGACCCGGAACCATTCTACAGGCTTTTTCCCTGGGAAACAAAACTCACAAGCCACTGTTCTGGGTGTCAGTTTTCAGGACCCACTTGGCAATCTTAAAGTAGACCAAGTTGGCACTGGTGCCATCTTGCGTCTGGGAGGCGTCTTGCAAGAGGCCAAATTCCAGGAGGCACCCGGCTATTCAAGGCCTCAGGCCCCTGAACCATTGTAAAGGCTTTTTCCCTGGGAAATAAAACTAACAAACCACTGTTCTGGATGTCAGTTTGCAGGTCCCACTTGGAACTCTTAAACCAGACCAAGTTGGAACTGGTGCCATCTTGCGTCTGGGAGGCATCTTGCAAGAGGCCGAATTCCTGGAGGCACACGGAAATTTAAGGCCTCAGGCCCCTGAACCATTGTACAGGCTTTTCCCCTGGGAAATAAAACTAACAAACCACTGTTCTGGGTGTCAGTTTGCAGGTTCCACTTGGAACTCTTAAACCAGACCAAGTTGGAACTGGTGCCACCTTGCGTCTGGGAGGCATCCTGCGAGAGGTGCAATTCCAGGAGGCACCCGGCAATTTAAGGCCTCAGGCCCCTGAACCATTGTACAGGCTTTTTCCCAGGGAAACAAAACCCACAAGCCACTGTTCTGGGTGTCAGTTTGCAGGAGCCACTTGGTACTCCCAAACCAGACCAAGTTGGCACTGGTGTCACCTCTCGTCTGGGAGGCATCCTGCAAGAGGCGGAATTCCAGGAGGCACCCGGCAATTTAAGGCCGCAAGAGTCTGAACAGTTGTACAGGCTTTTTCCCTGGAAAACAAAACTCACAAGCCACAGTTCTGGGTTTCAGTTTGCAGGACCCACTTGGCACTCTCAAACCAGACCAAGTTGGCACTGGTGCCACCTTGCGTCTGGAAGGCATCCTGCGAGAGGCACAATTCCAGGAGGCACTCGGCAATTGAAGGCCGCAGGCCTCTGAACAATTGTTCAGGCTATTTCCCTGGGAAACAAAAGTCAGAAGCCACTGTTCTGGGTGTCAGTTTGCAGGACCCACTTGGCACTATCTAACCAGACCAAGTTTGCACTGGTGTCATTTTGCGTCTGGGAGGCATCCTGCGAAAGGTGCAATTCCAGGAGGCACCCGGAAATTTATTTCCGCAGGACCCTGAACCATTGTACAGGCTTTTTCCCTGGGAAACAAAACTCAGAAGCCACTGTTCTGGGTGTCAGTTTGCAGGACCCACTTGGCACTCTTAAACCAGATCAAGTTGGAACTGGTGCCACCTTGCGTCTGGGAGGCATCCTGCGAGAGGTGCAATTCCAGGAGGCACCCGGCAATTTAAGGCCTCAGGCCCCTGAACCACTGTACAGGCTTTTTCCCTGGGAAATAAAACTAACAAACCACGGTTCAGGGTGTCAGTTTTCAGGACCCACTTGGCACTCTCAAACCAGACTAAGTGGGCAGTGGTGCCACTTAGCGTCTGAGAAACATCCTGCGAGAGGTGCAATTCCAGGAGGCACCCGGCAATTTAAGGCCGCAGGACCCTGAACCATTGTACAGGCTTTTTCCCTGGGAAACAAAACTCAGAAGCCACTGTTCTGGGTGTCAGTTTGCAGGACCTACTTGGCACTCTTAAACCATACCAAGTTGGAACTGGTACCACCTTGCGTCTGGGAGGCATCCTGCGAGAGGCGGATCTCCAGGAGGAACACGGCAATTGAAGGCCGCAGGCCTCTGAACACTTGTACAGGCTTTTTCCCTGGGAAACAAAACTCACAAGCCACTGTTCTGGGTGTGAGTTTGCAGGACCCATTTGGCTCTCTCAAACCAGACCAAGTTGGCACTGGTGTCATTTTGCGTCTGGGAGGCATCTTGCGAGAGGCGGATCTCCAGGAGGCACCCGGCAATTTAAGGCCGCTGGCCCCTGAACCATTGTACAGGCTTGTTCCCTGGGAAACAAAACTCAGAAGCCACTGTTCTGGGTGTCAGTTTGCAGGACCCACTTGACACTCTGAAACCAGACCAAGTTGGCACTGGTGCCATCTTGCGTCTGGGAGGCATCTTGCAAGAGGCGAAATTCCAGGAGGCACCCGGCTATTCAAGGCCTCAGGCCCCTGAACCATGGTAAAGGCTTTTTCCCTGGGAAACAAAACTCACAAGCTACTGTTCTGGATGTCAGTTTGCAGGTCCCACTTGGAACTCTTAAACCAGACCAAGTTGGAACTGGTGCCATCTTGCGTCTGGGAGGCATCTTGCAAGAGGCCGAATTCCTGGAGGCACACGGAAATTTAAGGCCTCAGGCCCCTGAACCATTGTACAGGCTTTTCCCCTGGGAAATAAAACTAACAAACCACTGTTCTGGGTGTCAGTTTGCAGGTTCCACTTGGAATTCTTAAACCAGACCAAGTTGGAACTGGTGCCACCTTGCGTCTGGGAGGCATCCTGCGAGAGGTGCAATTCCAGGAGGCACCCGGCAATTTAAGGCCTCAGGCCCCTGAACCATTGTACAGGCTTTTTCCCTGGGAAAAAAAACCCACAAGCCACTTTTCTGGGTGTCAGTTTGCAGGAGCCACTTGGTACTCCCAAACCAGACCAAGTTGGCACTGGTGTCACCTCTCGTCTGGGAGGCATCCTGCAAGAGGCGGAATTCCAGGAGGCACCCGGCAATTTAAGGCCGCAAGAGTCTGAACAGTTGTACAGGCTTTTTCCCTGGAAAACAAAACTCACAAGCCACAGTTCTGGGTGTCAGTTTGCAGGACCCACTTGGCACTCTCAAACCAGACCAAGTTGGCACTGGTGCCACCTTGCGTCTGGAAGGCATCCTGCGAGAGGCACAATTCCAGGAGGCACTCGGCAATTGAAGGCCGCAGGCCTCTGAACAATTGTTCAGGCTATTTCCCTGGGAAACAAAAGTCAGAAGCCACTGTTCTGGGTGTCAGTTTGCAGGACCCACTTGGCACTATCTAACCAGACCAAGTTTGCACTGGTGTCATTTTGCGTCTGGGAGGCATCCTGCGAAAGGTGCAATTCCAGGAGGCACCCGGAAATTTATTTCCGCAGGACCCTGAACCATTGTACAGGCTTTTTCCCTGGGAAACAAAACTCAGAAGCCACTGTTCTGGGTGTCAGTTTGCAGGACCCACTTGGCACTCTTAAACCAGATCAAGTTGGAACTGGTGCCACCTTGCGTCTGGGAGGCATCCTGCGAGAGGTGCAATTCCAGGAGGCACCCGGCAATTTAAGGCCTCAGGCCCCTGAACCACTGTACAGGCTTTTTCCCTGGGAAATAAAACTAACAAACCAAGGTTCAGGGTGTCAGTTTTCAGGACCCACTTGGCACTCTCAAACCAGACTAAGTGGGCACCGGTGCCACTTAGCGTCTGAGAAACATCCTGCGAGAGGTGCAATTCCAGGAGGCACCCGGCAATTTAAGGCCGCAGGACCCTGAACCATTGTACAGGCTTTTTCCCTTGGAAACAAAACTCAGAAGCCACTGTTCTGGGTGTCAGTTTGCAGGACCTACTTGGCACTCTTAAACCATACCAAGTTGGAACTGGTACCACCTTGCGTCTGGGACGCATCCTGCGAGAGGCGGATCTCCAGGAGGAACACGGCAATTGAAGGCCGCAGGCCTCTGAACACTTGTACAGGCTTTTTCCCTGGGAAACAAAACTCACAAGTCACTGTTCTGGGTGTCAGTTTGCAGGACCCACTTGGCACTCTCAAACCAGACCAAGTTGGCACTGGTGTCATTTTGCGTCTGGGAGGCATCCTGCAAGAGGCCAAATTCCAGCAGGCACCCGGAAATTTATGTCCGCAGGACCCTAAGCCATTGTACAGGTTTTTCCCTGGGAAATAAAACTCAGAACCCACTTTTCTGGGTGTCAGTTTTCAGGAGCCACTTGGCACTCTCAAACCAGACCACGTTGACACTGTTGCCCCCTTGCGTCTGGGAAATATCCTGTGAGAGGTGCAATTCCAGGAGGCACCCCGCAATTTAAGGCCGCAGGACCCTGAACCATTCTACAGGCTTTTTCCCTGGGAAACAAAACTCAGAAGCCACTGTTCTGGGTGTCAGTTTTCAGGACCCACTTGGCACTCTCAAACCAGACCAAGTTGGCACGGCTGCCATCTTGCGTCTGGGAGGCATCCTGCGAGAGGCCGAATTCCAGAAGGCACCCGGCAATTTAAGGCCGCAGGACCCTGAACCATTGTACAGGCTTTTTCCCTGGGAAACAAAACTCAGAAGCCACTGTTCTGGGTGTCAGTTTTCAGGACCCACTTGGCACTCTCAAACCAGACCAAGTTGGAACTGGTGCCACCTTGCGTCTGGGAGGCATCCTGCGAGAGGTGCAATTCCAGGAGGCACCCGGCAATTTAAGGCCTCAGGCCTCTGAACCATTGTACAGGCTTTTTCCCAGGGAAACAAAACTCACAAGCCACTGTTCTGGGTGTCAGTTTGCAGGAGCCACTTGGCACTCTCAAACCAGACCAAGTTGGCACTGGTGTCATTTTGCATCTGGGAGGCATCCTGCGAGAGGCGGATCTCCAGGAGTCAGCAGGCTATTTAAGGCGGTATTACGCTGAACCATTATAAAGGCTTTTTCCCTGGGAAACAAAACTCAGAAGCCACTGTTCTGGGTGTCAGTTTGCAGGACCCACTTGGCACTCTCAAACCAGACCAAGTGTGCACTGGTGCCACTTTGCGTCTGGGAGGCATCCTGCGAGAGGCCAAATTCCAGCAGGCACCCGGAAATTTATGTCCGCCGGACCCTAAGCCATTGTACAGGTTTTTCCCTGGGAAATAAAACTCAGAAGCCACTTTTCTGGGTGTCAGTTTTCAGGAGCCACTTGGCACTCTCAAACCAGACCACGTTGGCACTGTTGCCCCCTTGCGTCTGGGAAATATCCTGTGAGAGGTGCAATTCCAGGAGGCACCCGGCAATTTAAGGCCGGAGCACCCTGGACCGTTATACAGGCTTTTTCCCTGGGAAACAAAACTCAGAAGCCACTGTTCTGGGTGTCAGTTTTCAGGACCCACTTGGCACTCTCAAACCAGACCAAGTTGGCACGGCTGCCACTTTGCGTCTGGGAGGCATCCTGCGAGAGGCCGAATTCCAGGAGGCACCCGGCAATTTAAGGCCGCAGGACCCTGAACCATTGTACAGGCTTTTTCCCTGGGAAACAAAACTCAGAAGCCACTGTTCTGGGTGTCAGTTTTCAGGACCCACTTGGCAATCTTAAACCAGACCAAGTTTGAACTGGTGCCATCTTGCGTCTGGGAGGCATCTTGCAAGAGGCCGAATTCCTGGAGGCACACGGAAATTTAAGGCCTCAGGCCCCTGAACCATTGTACAGGCTTTTCCCCTGGGAAATAAAACTAACAAACCACTGTTCTGGGTGTCAGTTTGCAGGTCCCACTTGGAACTCTTAAACCAGACCAAGTTGGAACTGGTGCCACCTTGCGTCTGGGAGGCATCCTGCGAGAGGTGCAATTCCAGGAGGCACATGGCAATTTAAGGCCTCAGGCCCCTGAACCATTGTACAGGCTTTTTCCCTGGGAAACAAAACTCACAAGCCACTGTTCTGGGTGTCAGTTTGCAGGACCCACTTGGCACTCTCAAACCAGACCAAGTTGGCACTGGTGCCACCTTGCGTCTGGGAGGCATCCTGCGAGAGGCACAATTCCAGGAGGCACTCGGCAATTGAAGGCCGCAGGCCCCTGAACAATTGTACAGGCTTTTTCTCTGGGAAACAAAAGTCAGAAGCCACTGTTCTGGGTGTCAGTTTGCAGGACCCACTTGGCACTATCTAACCAGACCAAGTTTGCACTGGTGTCATTTTGCGTCTGGGAGGCATCCTGCGAAAGGTGCAATTCCAGGAGGCACCCGGAAATTTATTTCCGCAGGACCCTGAACCATTGTAGAGGCTTTTTCCCTGCGAAACAAAACTCAGAAGCCACTGTTCTGGGTGTCAGTTTGCAGGACCCACTTGGCACTCTTAAACCAGATCAAGTTGGAACTGGTGCCACCTTGCGTCTGGGAGGCATCCTGCGAGAGGTGCAATTCCAGGAGGCACCCGGCAATTTAAGGCCTCCGGCCCCTGAACCACTGTACAGGCTTTTTCCCTGGGAAATAAAACTAAGAAACCACGGTTCAGGGTGTCAGTTTTCAGGACCCACTTGGCACTCTCAAACCAGACTAAGTGGGCACCGGTGCCACTTAGCGTCTGAGAAACATCCTGCGAGAGGCCGAATTCCAGGAGGCACCCGGCAATTTAAGGCCGCAGGACCCTGAACCATTGTACAGGCTTTTTCCCTGGGAAACAAAACTCAGAAGCCACTGTTCTGGGTGTCAGTTTTCAGGACCCACTTGGCAATCTTAAACCAGACCAAGTTTGAACTGGTGCCATCTTGCGTCTGGGAGGCATCTTGCAAGAGGCCGAATTCCTGGAGGCACACGGAAATTTAAGGCCTCAGGCCCCTGAACCATTGTACAGGCTTTTCCCCTGGGAAATAAAACTAACAAACCACTGTTCTGGGTGTCAGTTTGCAGGTCCCACTTGGAACTCTTAAACCAGACCAAGTTGGAACTGGTGCCACCTTGCGTCTGGGAGGCATCCTGCGAGAGGTGCAATTCCAGGAGGCACATGGCAATTTAAGGCCTCAGGCCCCTGAACCATTGTACAGGCTTTTTCCCTGGGAAACAAAACTCACAAGCCACTGTTCTGGGTGTCAGTTTGCAGGACCCACTTGGCACTCTCAAACCAGACCAAGTTGGCACTGGTGCCACCTTGCGTCTGGGAGGCATCCTGCGAGAGGCACAATTCCAGGAGGCACTCGGCAATTGAAGGCCGCAGGCCCCTGAACAATTGTACAGGCTTTTTCTCTGGGAAACAAAAGTCAGAAGCCACTGTTCTGGGTGTCAGTTTGCAGGACCCACTTGGCACTATCTAACCAGACCAAGTTTGCACTGGTGTCATTTTGCGTCTGGGAGGCATCCTGCGAAAGGTGCAATTCCAGGAGGCACCCGGAAATTTATTTCCGCAGGACCCTGAACCATTGTAGAGGCTTTTTCCCTGCGAAACAAAACTCAGAAGCCACTGTTCTGGGTGTCAGTTTGCAGGACCCACTTGGCACTCTTAAACCAGATCAAGTTGGAACTGGTGCCACCTTGCGTCTGGGAGGCATCCTGCGAGAGGTGCAATTCCAGGAGGCACCCGGCAATTTAAGGCCTCCGGCCCCTGAACCACTGTACAGGCTTTTTCCCTGGGAAATAAAACTAAGAAACCACGGTTCAGGGTGTCAGTTTTCAGGACCCACTTGGCACTCTCAAACCAGACTAAGTGGGCACCGGTGCCACTTAGCGTCTGAGAAACATCCTGCGAGAGGTGCAATTCCAGGAGGCACCCGGCAATTTAAGGCCGCAGGACCCTGAACCATTGTACAGGCTTTTTCCCTGGGAAACAAAACTCAGAAGCCACTGTTCTGGGTGTCAGTTTGCAGGACCTACTTGGCACTCTTAAACCATACCAAGTTGGAACTCGTACCACCTTGCGTCTGGGAGGCATCCTGCGAGAGGCGGATCTCCAGGAGGAACACGGCAATTGAAGGCCGCAGGCCTCTGAACCATTGTACAGGCTTTTTCCCTGGGAAACAAAACTCACAAGCCACTGTTCTGGGTGTCAGTTTGCAGGACCCATTTGGCTCTCTCAAACCAGACCAAGTTGGCACTGGTGTAATTTTGCGTCTAGGAGGCATCCTGCGAGAGGCGGATCTCCAGGAGGCACCCGGGAATTTAAGGCCGCAGGACCCTGAACCATTCTACAGGCTTTTTCCCTGGGAAACAAAACGCAGAAGCCACTGTTCTGGGTGTCAGTTTTCAGGACCCACTTGGCACTCTTAAACCAGACCAAGTTGGCACTGGTCCCACCTTGCGTCTGGGAGGCATCCTGCGAGAGGCCGAATTCCAGGAGGCACCCGGCAATTTAAGGCCTCAGGCCCCTGAACCATTGTAAAGGCTTTTTCCCTGGGAAACAAAACTCACAAGCCACTGTTCTGGGTGTCAGTTTTCAGGACCCACTTGGCACTCTCAAACCAGACTAAGTGGGCACCGGTGCCACTTAGCGTCTGAGAAACATCCTGCGAGAGTTGCAATTCCAGGAGGCACCCGGCAATTTAAGGCCGCAGGACCCGGAACCATTCTACAGGCTTTTTCCCTGGGAAACAAAACTCAGAAGCCACTGTTCTGGGTGTCAGTTTGCAGGACCTACTTGGCACTCTTAAACCATACCAAGTTTGAACTGGTGCCACCTTGCGTCTGGGAGGCATCCTGCGAGAGGCGGATCTCCAGGAGGAACCCGGCAATTGAAGGCCGCAGGACCCTGAACCATTCTACAGGCTTTTTCCCTGGGAAACAAAACGCAGAAGCCACTGTTCTGGGTGTCAGTTTTCAGGACCCACTTGGCACTCTCAAACCAGACCAAGTTGGCACTGGTCCCACCTTGCGTCTGGGAGGCATCCTGCGAGAGGCCAAATTCCAGGAGGCACCCGGCAATTTAAGGCCTCAGGCCCCTGAACCACTGTAAAGGCTTTTTCCCTGGGAAACAAAACTCACAAGCCACTGTTCTGGGTGTCAGTTTTCAGGACCCACTTGGCACTCTTAAACCAGACCAAGATGGCTCTGGTGCCACCTGGCGTCTGGGAGGCATCCTGCGAGAGGTGCAATTCCAGGAGGCACCCGGCAATTTATGGCTGCAGGACCCTGAACCATTGTACAGGCTTTTTCCCTGGGAAACAAAACTCACAAGCCACTGTTCTGGGTGTCAGTTTTCAGGACCCACTTGACACTCTCAAACCAGACCAAGTTGGAACTAGTGCCATCTTGCGTCTGGGAGGCATCCTGCGAGAGGCGCAATTCCGGGAGGCACCCGGCAATTTAAGGCCGCAGGACTCTGAACAATTGTCCAGGCTTTTTCCCTGGGAAACAAAACTCAGAAGCCACTGTTCTGGGTGTCAGTTTGCCGGACCCACTTGGCACTCTCAAACCAGACCAAGTTGGCACTGGTGTCATTTTGCGTCTTGGAGGCATCCTGCGAAAGGCGCAATTCCAGGTGGCACCCGGCAATTTAAGGCCGCAGGACCCTGAACCATTCTACAGGCTTTTTCCCTGGGAAACAAAACTCAGAAGCCACTGTTCTGGGTGTCAGTTTTCAGGACCCACTTGGTAGTCTTAAACCAGACCAAGTTGGCACTGGTGCCACTTTGCGTCTGGGAGGCATCCTGCGAGAGGCCAAATTCCAGCAGGCACCCGGAAATTTATGTCCGCAGGACCCTAAGCCATTGTACAGGTTTTTCCCTGGGAAATAAAACTCAGAAGCCACTTTTCTGGGTGTCAGTTTTCAGGAGCCACTTGGCACTCTCAAACCAGACCACGTTGGCACTGGTGCCACCTTGCGTCTGGGAGGCATCCTGCGAGAGTCGGAATTCCAGGAGGTACCCGGCAATTTATGGCCGCAGGACCCTGAACCATTGTACAGGCTTTTTCCCTGGGAAACAAAACTCAGAAGCCACTGTTCTGGGTGTCAGTTTTCAGGACCCACTTAGCACTCTCAAACCAGACCAAGTTGGCACGGCTGCAACTTTGCGTCTGGGAGGCATCCTGCGAGAGGCCGAATTCCAGGAGGCACCCGGCAATTTAAGGCCGCAGGACCCTGAACCATTGTACAGGCTTTTTCCCTGGGAAACAAAACTCAGAAGCCACTGTTCTGGGTGTCAGTTTTCAGGACCCACTTGGCAATCTTAAACCAGATCAAGTTTGAACTGGTGCCATCTTGCGTCTGGGAGGCATCTAGCAAGAGGCCGAATTCCAGGAGGCACACGGAAATTTAAGGCCTCAGGCCCCTGAACCATTGTACAGGCTTTTTCCCTGGGAAATAAAACTAACAAACCACTGTTCTGGGTGTCAGTTTTCAGGTCCCACTTGGAACTCTTAAACCAGACAAAGTTGGAACTGGTGCCACCTTGCGTCTGGGAGGCATCCTGCGAGAGGTGCAATTCCAGGAGGAACCCGGCAATTTAAGGCCTCAGGCCCCTGAACCATTGTCCAGGCTTTTTCCCTGGGAAACAAAACCCACAAGCCACTGTTCTGGGTGTCAGTTTGCAGGAGACACTTGGCACTCTCAAACCAGACCAAGTTGGCACTGGTGTCACCTCTCGTCTGGGAGGCATCCTGCAAGAGGCGGAATTCCAGGAGGCACCCGGCAATTTTAGACCGCAAAATTCTGAACAATTTTACAGGCTTTTTCCCTGGGAAACAAAACTCACAAGCCACTGTTCTGGGTGTCAGTTTGCAGGACCCACTTGGCACTCTCAAACCAGACCAAGTTGGCACTGGTTCCACCTTGCGTCTGGGAGGCATCCTGCGAGAGGCGCAATTCCAGGAGGCACTCGGCAATTGAAGGCCGCAGGCCTCTGAACAATTGTTTAGGCTATTTCCCTGGGAAACAAAAGTCAGAAGCCACTGTTCTGGGTGTCAGTTTTCAGGACCCACTTGGCACTATCTAACCAGACCAAGTTTGCACTGGTGTCATTTCTGGGAGGCATCCTGCAAAAGGTGCAATTCCAGGAGGCACCCGGAAATTTATTTCCGCAGGACCCTGAACCATTGTACAGGCTTTTTCCCTGGGAAACAAAACTCAGAAGCCACTGTTCTGGGTGTCAGTTTGCAGGACCCACTTGGCACTCTTAAACCAGATCAAGTTGGAACTGGTGCCACCTTGCGTCTGGGAGGCATCCTGCGAGAGGCGGATCTCCAGGAGGAACACGGCAATTTAAGGCCGCAGGCCTCTGAACCATTGTACAGGCTTTTTCCCTGGGAAACAAAACTCACAAGCCACTTTTCTGGGTGTGAGTTTGCAGGACCCATTTGGCTCTCTCAAACCAGACCAAGTTGGCACTGGTGTAATTTTGCGTCTAGGAGGCATCCTGCGAGAGGCGGATCTCCAGTAGGCACCCGGAAATTTAAGGCCGCAGGACCCTGAACCATTCTACAGGCTTTTTCCCTGGGAAACAAAACGCAGAAGCCACTGTTCTGGGTGTCAGTTTTCAGGACCCACTTGGCACTCTTAAACCAGATCAAGTTGGAACTGGTGCCACCTTGCGTCTGGGAGGCATCCTGCGAGAGGTGCAATTCCAGGAGGCACCCGGCAATTTAAGGCCTCAGGCCCCTGAACCACTGTACAGGCTTTTTCCCTGGGAAATAAAACTAACAAACCAAGGTTCAGGGTGTCAGTTTTCAGGACCCACTTGGCACTCTCAAACCAGACTAAGTGGGCACCGGTGCCACTTAGCGTCTGAGAAACATCCTGCGAGAGGTGCAATTCCAGGAGGCACCCGGCAATTTAAGGCCGCAGGACCCTGAACCATTGTACAGGCTTTTTCCCTTGGAAACAAAACT
This sequence comes from Fringilla coelebs, assembly GCF_963513975.1. Classification (NCBI taxonomy): domain Eukaryota; kingdom Metazoa; phylum Chordata; class Aves; order Passeriformes; family Fringillidae; genus Fringilla; species Fringilla coelebs. The sequence continues at coordinate 53,278 of NW_028167579.1, forward strand.
CAGAAGCCACTGTTCTGGGTGTCAGTTTGCAGGACCTACTTGGCACTCTTAAAACATACCAAGTTGGAACTGGTACCACCTTGCGTCTGGGACGCATCCTGCGAGAGGCGGATCTCCAGGAGGAACACGGCAATTGAAGGCCGCAGGCCTCTGAACACTTGTACAGGCTTTTTCCCTGGGAAACAAAACTCACAAGCCACTGTTCTGGGTGTCAGTTTGCAGGACCCACTTGGCACTCTCAAACCAGACCAAGTTGGCACTGGTGTCATTTTGCGTCTGGGAGGCATCCTGCAAGAGGCCAAATTCCAGCAGGCACCCGGAAATTTATGTCCGCAGGACCCTAAGCCATTGTACAGGTTTTTCCCTGGGAAATAAAACTCAGAACCCACTTTTCTGGGTGTCAGTTTTCAGGAGCCACTTGGCACTCTCAAACCAGACCACGTTGACACTGTAGCCCCCTTGCGTCTGGGAAATATCCTGTGAGAGGTGCAATTCCAGGAGGCACCCCGCAATTTAAGGCCGCAGGACCCTGAACCATTCTACAGGCTTTTTCCCTGGGAAACAAAACTCAGAAGCCACTGTTCTGGGTGTCAGTTTTCAGGACCCACTTGGCACTCTCAAACCAGACCAAGTTGGCACGGCTGCCATCTTGCGTCTGGGAGGCATCCTGCGAGAGGCCGAATTCCAGAAGGCACCCGGCAATTTAAGGCCGCAGGACCCTGAACCATTGTACAGGCTTTTTCCCTGGGAAACAAAACTCAGAAGCCACTGTTCTGGGTGTCAGTTTGCAGGTCCCACTTGGAACTCTAAAACCAGACCAAGTTGGAACTGGTGCCACCTTGCGTCTGGGAGGCATCCTGCGAGAGGTGCAATTCCAGGAGGCACCCGGCAATTTAAGGCCTCAGGCCTCTGAACCATTGTACAGGCTTTTTCCCAGGGAAACAAAACTCACAAGCCACTGTTCTGGGTGTCAGTTTGCAGGAGCCACTTGGCACTCTCAAACCAGACCAAGTTGGCACTGGTGTCATTTTGCATCTGGGAGGCATCCTGCGAGAGGCGGATCTCCAGGAGTCAGCAGGCTATTTAAGGCGGTATTACGCTGAACCATTATAAAGGCTTTTTCCCTGGGAAACAAAACTCAGAAGCCACTGTTCTGGGTGTCAGTTTGCAGGACCCACTTGGCACTCTCAAACCAGACCAAGTGTGCACTGGTGCCACTTTGCGTCTGGGAGGCATCCTGCGATAGGCCAAATTCCAGCAGGCACCCGGAAATTTATGTCCGCCGGACCCTAAGCCATTGTACAGGTTTTTCCCTGGGAAACAAAACTCAGAAGCCACTGTTCTGGGTGTCAGTTTTCAGGACCCACTTGGCACTCTCAAACCAGACCAAGTTGGCACGGCTGCCACTTTGCGTCTGGGAGGCATCCTGCGAGAGGCCGAATTCCAGGAGGCACCCGGCAATTTAAGGCCGCAGGACCCTGAACCATTGTACAGGCTTTTTCCCTGGGAAACAAAACTCAGAAGCCACTGTTCTGGGTGTCAGTTTTCAGGACCCACTTGGCAATCTCAAACCAGACCAAGTTTGAACTGGTGCCATCTTGCGTCTGGGAGGCATCTTGCAAGAGGCCGAATTCCTGGAGGCACACGGAAATTTAAGGCCTCAGGCCCCTGAACCATTGTACAGGCTTTTCCCCTGGGAAATAAAACTAACAAACCACTGTTCTGGGTGTCAGTTTGCAGGTCCCACTTGGAACTCTTAAACCAGACCAAGTTGGAACTGGTGCCACCTTGCGTCTGGGAGGCATCCTGCGAGAGGTGCAATTCCAGGAGGCACATGGCAATTTAAGGCCTCAGGCCCCTGAACCATTGTACAGGCTTTTTCCCTGGGAAACAAAACTCACAAGCCACTGTTCTGGGTGTCAGTTTGCAGGACCCACTTGGCACTCTCAAACCAGACCAAGTTGGCACTGGTGCCACCTTGCGTCTGGGAGGCATCCTGCGAGAGGCACAATTCCAGGAGGCACTCGGCAATTGAAGGCCGCAGGCCCCTGAACAATTGTACAGGCTTTTTCTCTGGGAAACAAAAGTCAGAAGCCACTGTTCTGGGTGTCAGTTTGCAGGACCCACTTGGCACTATCTAACCAGACCAAGTTTGCACTGGTGTCATTTTGCGTCTGGGAGGCATCCTGCGAAAGGTGCAATTCCAGGAGGCACCCGGAAATTTATTTCCGCAGGACCCTGAACCATTGTAGAGGCTTTTTCCCTGCGAAACAAAACTCAGAAGCCACTGTTCTGGGTGTCAGTTTGCAGGACCCACTTGGCACTCTTAAACCAGATCAAGTTGGAACTGGTGCCACCTTGCGTCTGGGAGGCATCCTGCGAGAGGTGCAATTCCAGGAGGCACCCGGCAATTTAAGGCCTCCGGCCCCTGAACCACTGTACAGGCTTTTTCCCTGGGAAATAAAACTAAGAAACCACGGTTCAGGGTGTCAGTTTTCAGGACCCACTTGGCACTCTCAAACCAGACTAAGTGGGCACCGGTGCCACTTAGCGTCTGAGAAACATCCTGCGAGAGGTGCAATTCCAGGAGGCACCCGGCAATTTAAGGCCGCAGGACCCTGAACCATTGTACAGGCTTTTTCCCTGGGAAACAAAACTCAGAAGCCACTGTTCTGGGTGTCAGTTTGCAGGACCTACTTGGCACTCTTAAACCATACCAAGTTGGAACTCGTACCACCTTGCGTCTGGGAGGCATCCTGCGAGAGGCGGATCTCCAGGAGGAACACGGCAATTGAAGGCCGCAGGCCTCTGAACCATTGTACAGGCTTTTTCCCTGGGAAACAAAACTCACAAGCCACTGTTCTGGGTGTCAGTTTGCAGGACCCATTTGGCTCTCTCAAACCAGACCAAGTTGGCACTGGTGTAATTTTGCGTCTAGGAGGCATCCTGCGAGAGGCGGATCTCCAGGAGGCACCCGGGAATTTAAGGCCGCAGGACCCTGAACCATTCTACAGGCTTTTTCCCTGGGAAACAAAACGCAGAAGCCACTGTTCTGGGTGTCAGTTTTCAGGACCCACTTGGCACTCTTAAACCAGACCAAGTTGGCACTGGTCCCACCTTGCGTCTGGGAGGCATCCTGCGAGAGGCCGAATTCCAGGAGGCACCCGGCAATTTAAGGCCTCAGGCCCCTGAACCATTGTAAAGGCTTTTTCCCTGGGAAACAAAACTCACAAGCCACAGTTCTGGGTGTCAGTTTTCAGGACCCACTTGGCACTCTCAAACCAGACTAAGTGGGCACCGGTGCCACTTAGCGTCTGAGAAACATCCTGCGAGAGTTGCAATTCCAGGAGGCACCCGGCAATTTAAGGCCGCAGGACCCTGAACCATTCTACAGGCTTTTTCCCTGGGAAACAAAACTCAGAAGCCACTGTTCTGGGTGTCAGTTTGCAGGACCTACTTGGCACTCTTAAACCATACCAAGTTTGAACTGGTGCCACCTTGCGTCTGGGAGGCATCCTGCGAGAGGCGGATCTCCAGGAGGAACACGGCAATTGAAGGCCGCAGGACCCTGAACCATTCTACAGGCTTTTTCCCTGGGAAACAAAACGCAGAAGCCACTGTTCTGGGTGTCAGTTTTCAGGACCCACTTGGCACTCTCAAACCAGACCAAGTTGGCACTGGTCCCACCTTGCGTCTGGGAGGCATCCTGCGAGAGGCCAAATTCCAGGAGGCACCCGGCAATTTAAGGCCTCAGGCCCCTGAACCACTGTAAAGGCTTTTTCCCTGGGAAACAAAACTCACAAGCCACTGTTCTGGGTGTCAGTTTTCAGGACCCACTTGGCACTCTTAAACCAGACCAAGATGGCTCTGGTGCCACCTGGCGTCTGGGAGGCATCCTGCGAGAGGTGCAATTCCAGGAGGCACCCGGCAATTTATGGCTGCAGGACCCTGAACCATTGTACAGGCTTTTTCCCTGGGAAACAAAACTCACAAGCCACTGTTCTGGGTGTCAGTTTTCAGGACCCACTTGACACTCTCAAACCAGACCAAGTTGGAACTAGTGCCATCTTGCGTCTGGGAGGCATCCTGCGAGAGGCGCAATTCCGGGAGGCACCCGGCAATTTAAGGCCGCAGGACTCTGAACAATTGTCCAGGCTTTTTCCCTGGGAAACAAAACTCAGAAGCCACTGTTCTGGGTGTCAGTTTGCCGGACCCACTTGGCACTCTCAAACCAGACCAAGTTGGCACTGGTGTCATTTTGCGTCTTGGAGGCATCCTGCGAAAGGCGCAATTCCAGGTGGCACCCGGCAATTTAAGGCCGCAGGACCCTGAACCATTCTACAGGCTTTTTCCCTGGGAAACAAAACTCAGAAGCCACTGTTCTGGGTGTCAGTTTTCAGGACCCACTTGGTAGTCTTAAACCAGACCAATTGGCACTGGTGCCACTTTGCGTCTGGGAGGCATCCTGCGAGAGGCCAAATTCCAGCAGGCACCCGGAAATTTATGTCCGCAGGACCCTAAGCCATTGTACAGGTTTTTCCCTGGGAAATAAAACTCAGAAGCCACTTTTCTGGGTGTCAGTTTTCAGGAGCCACTTGGCACTCTCAAACCAGACCACGTTGGCACTGGTGCCACCTTGCGTCTGGGAGGCATCCTGCGAGAGTCGGAATTCCAGGAGGTACCCGGCAATTTATGGCCGCAGGACCCTGAACCATTGTACAGGCTTTTTCCCTGGGAAACAAAACTCAGAAGCCACTGTTCTGGGTGTCAGTTTTCAGGACCCACTTAGCACTCTCAAACCAGACCAAGTTGGCACGGCTGCAACTTTGCGTCTGGGAGGCATCCTGCGAGAGGCCGAATTCCAGGAGGCACACGGCAATTTAAGGCCGCAGGACCCTGAACCATTGTACAGGCTTTTTCCCTGGGAAACAAAACTCAGAAGCCACTGTTCTGGGTGTCAGTTTTCAGGACCCACTTGGCAATCTTAAACCAGATCAAGTTTGAACTGGTGCCATCTTGCGTCTGGGAGGCATCTAGCAAGAGGCCGAATTCCAGGAGGCACACGGAAATTTAAGGCCTCAGGCCCCTGAACCATTGTACAGGCTTTTTCCCTGGGAAATAAAACTAACAAACCACTGTTCTGGGTGTCAGTTTTCAGGTCCCACTTGGAACTCTTAAACCAGACAAAGTTGGAACTGGTGCCACCTTGCGTCTGGGAGGCATCCTGCGAGAGGTGCAATTCCAGGAGGAACCCGGCAATTTAAGGCCTCAGGCCCCTGAACCATTGTCCAGGCTTTTTCCCTGGGAAACAAAACCCACAAGCCACTGTTCTGGGTGTCAGTTTGCAGGAGACACTTGGCACTCTCAAACCAGACCAAGTTGGCACTGGTGTCACCTCTCGTCTGGGAGGCATCCTGCAAGAGGCGGAATTCCAGGAGGCACCCGGCAATTTTAGACCGCAAAATTCTGAACAATTTTACAGGCTTTTTCCCTGGGAAACAAAACTCACAAGCCACTGTTCTGGGTGTCAGTTTGCAGGACCCACTTGGCACTCTCAAACCAGACCAAGTTGGCACTGGTTCCACCTTGCGTCTGGGAGGCATCCTGCGAGAGGCGCAATTCCAGGAGGCACTCGGCAATTGAAGGCCGCAGGCCTCTGAACAATTGTTTAGGCTATTTCCCTGGGAAACAAAAGTCAGAAGCCACTGTTCTGGGTGTCAGTTTTCAGGACCCACTTGGCACTATCTAACCAGACCAAGTTTGCACTGGTGTCATTTCTGGGAGGCATCCTGCAAAAGGTGCAATTCCAGGAGGCACCCGGAAATTTATTTCCGCAGGACCCTGAACCATTGTACAGGCTTTTTCCCTGGGAAACAAAACTCAGAAGCCACTGTTCTGGGTGTCAGTTTGCAGGACCCACTTGGCACTCTTAAACCAGATCAAGTTGGAACTGGTGCCACCTTGCGTCTGGGAGGCATCCTGCGAGAGGCGGATCTGCAGGAGGAACACGGCAATTGAAGGCCGCAGGCCTCTGAACCATTGTACAGGCTTTTTCCCTGGGAAACAAAACTCACAAGCCACTGTTCTGGGTGTGAGTTTGCAGGACCCATTTGGCTCTCTCAAACCAGACCAAGTTGGCACTGGTGTAATTTTGCGTCTAGGAGGCATCCTGCGAGAGGCGGATCTCCAGGAGGCACCCGGCAATTTAAGGCCGCAGGACCCTGAACCATTCTACAGGCTTTTTCCCTGGGAAACAAAACGCAGAAGCCACTGTTCTGGGTGTCAGGTTTCAGGACCCACTTGGCACTCTTAAACCAGACCAAGTTGGCACTGGTCCCACCTTGCGTCTGGGAGGCATCCTGCGAGAGGCGGATCTCCAGGAGGAACACGGCAATTGAAGGCCGCAGGCCTCTGAACACTTGTACAGGCTTTTTCCCTGGGAAACAAAACTCACAAGCCACTGTTCTGGGTGTGAGTTTTCAGGACCCACTTGGCACTCTCAAACTAGACCAAGTTGGCACTGGTGTAATTTTGCGTCTGGGAGGCATCCTGCGAGAGGCGGATCTCCAGTAGGCACCCGGAAATTTAAGGCCGCAGGACCCTGAACCATTCTACAGGCTTTTTCCCTGGGAAACAAAACGCAGAAGCCACTGTTCTGGGTGTCAGTTTTCAGGACCCACTTGGCACTCTCAAACCAGACCAAGTTGGCACTGGTGCCACCTTGCGTCTGGGAGGCATCCTGCGAGAGGCCGAATTCCAGGAGGCACCCGGCAATTTAAGGCCTCAGGCCCCTGAACCATTGTACAGGCTTTTTCCCTGGGAAACAAAACTCAGAAGCCACTGTTCTGGGTGTCAGTTTTAAGGACCCACTTGAAACTCTCAAACCAGACCAAGTTGGAACTAGTGCCATCTTGCGTCTGGGAGGCATCCTGCGAGAGGCCGAATTAAAGGAGGCACCCGGCAATTTAAGGCCGCACGACTCTGAACAATTTTACAGGCTTTTTCCCTGGGAAACAAAACTCAGAAGCCACTGTTCTGGGTGTCAGTTTGCCGGACCCACTTGGCACTCTCAAACCAGACCAAGTTGGCACTGGTGTCATTTTGCGACTTAGAGGCATCCTGCGAAAGGCGCAATTCCAGGCGGCACCCGGCAATTTAAGGCCGAAGGACCCTGAACCATTGTACAGGCTTTTTCCCTGGGAAACAAAACTCAGAAGCCACTGTTCTGGGTGTCAGTTTGCAGGACCTACTTGGCAATCTTAAACCAGATCAAGTTGGAACTGGTGCCACCTTGCGTCTGGGAGGCATCCTGCGAGAGGTGCAATTCCAGGAGGCACCCGGCAATTTAAGGCCTCAGGCCCCTGAACCACTATACAGGCTTTTTCCCTGGGAAACAAAACTCACAAGCCACTGTACTGGATTTCAGTTTTCAGGAACCACTTCGCACTCTCAAACCAGACCAAGTGTGAACTGGTGCCACCTTGTGTCTGGGAGGCATCCTGCGAGACCCGAATTCCAGGAGGCACTCGGCAATTGAAGGCGGCAGGCCTCTGAACAATTGTACAGGCTTTTTCCCTGGGAAACAAAACTCAGAAGCCGCTGTTCTGGGTGTCAGTTTGCAGGATCCACTTGGCACTCTCAAACCAGACCAAGTTGGCACTGGTGTCACATTGCGTCTGGGAGGCATCCTGCGTGAGGCGGATCTCCAGGAGGCACCCGGCAATTTAAGGCCGCAGGACCCTGGACCATTCTACAGGCTTTTTCCTTGGGAAACAAAACTCACAAGCCACTGTTCTGGGTGTCAGTTTTAAGGACCCACTTTGCACTCTTAAACCAGACCAAGTTGGCACTGGTGCCACCTTGCAACTGGGAGGCATCCTGCGAGAGGCCGAATTCCAGGAGGCACCCGGCAATTTAAGGCCGCAGGACCCTGAACCATTTTACAGGCTTTTTCCCTGGGAAACAAAACTCAGAAGCCACTGTTCTGGGTGTCAGTTTTCAGGACCCACTTGGTAGTCTTAAACCAGACCAAGTTGGCACTGGTGCCATCTTGCGTCTGGGAGGCTTTTTGCGAGAAGCCGAATTCTAGGAGGCACCCGGCAATTTAAGGCCTCAGGCCCCTGAACCATTTTACAGGCTTTTGCCCTGGGAAATAAAACTAACAAACCACTGTTCTGGGTGTCAGTTTTCAGGACCCACTTGGAACTCTTAAACCAGACCAAGTTGGAACTGGTGCCACCTTGCGTTTGGGAGGCATCCTGCGAGAGGTGCAATTCCAGGAGGCACCCGGCAATTTAAGGCCTCATGCCCCTGAACCATTGTACAGGCTTTTTCCCTGGGAAACAAAACTCACAAGCCACTGTTCTGGGTGTCAGTTTTGCAGGACCCACTTGGCACTAACTAACCAGACCAAGTTTGCACTGGTGTCATTTTGCGTCTGGGAGGCATCCTGCGAAAGGTGCATATCCAGGAGGCACCCGGAAATTTATTTCCGCAGGAACCTGAACCACTGTACAGGCTTTTTCCCTGGGAAACAAAACTCAGAAGCCACTGTTCTGGGTGTCAGTTTGCAGGACCCACTTGGCACTCTTAAACCAGATCAAGTTGGCACTGGTGCCACCTTGCGTCTGGGAGGCATCCTGCGTGAGGTGCAATTCCAGGAGGCACCCGGCAATTTAAGGCCTCACGCCCCTGAACCACTGTGCAGGCTTTTTCCCTGGGAAATAAAACTAACAAACCACGGTTCTGGGTGTCAGTTTTCAGGACCCACTTGGCACTCTCAAACCAGACTAAGTGGGCAGTGGTGCCACTTAGCGTCTGAGAAACATCCTGCGAGAGGTGCAATTCCAGGAGGCACCCGGCAATTTAAGGCCGCAGGACCCTGAACCATTGTACAGGCTTTTTCCCTGGGAAACAAAACTCACAAGTCTCTGTTCTGGGTGTCAGTTTTCAGGACCCACTTGGCACTCTTAAACCAGACCAAGTTGGAACTGGTACCACCTTGCGTCTGGGAGGCATCCTGCGAGAGGCGGATCTCCAGGAGGAACACGGCAATTGAAGGCCGGAGGCCTCTGAACACTTGTACAGGCTTTTTCCCTGGGAAACAAAACGCAGAAGCCACTCTTCTGGGTGTCAGTTTTCAGGACCCACTTGGCACTCTCAAACTAGACAAAGTTGGCACTGGTGTAATTTTGCGTCTAGGAGGCATCCTGCGAGAGGCGGATCTCCAGGAGGCACCCCGCAATTTAAGGCCGCAGGACCCTGAACTATTGTACAGGCTTTTTCCCTGGGAAACAAAACGCAGAAGCCACTGTTCTGGGTGTCAGTTTTCAGGACCCACTTGGCGCTCTTAAACCAGACCAAGATGGCTCTGGTGCCACCTGGCGTCTGGGAGGCATCCTGCGAGAGGTGCAATTCCAGGAGGCACCCGGCAATTTATGGCTGCAGGACCCTGAACCATTGTACAGGCTTTTTCCCTGGGAAACAAAACTCACAAGCCACTGTTCTGGGTGTCAGTTTTAAGGACCCACTTGACACTCTCAAACCAGACCAAGTTGGAACTAGTGCCATCTTGCGTCTGGGAGGCATCCTGCGAGAGGCGCAATTCCGGGAGGCACCCGGCAATTTAAGGCCGCAGGACTCTGCACAATTTTACAGGCTTTTTCCCTGGGAAACAAAACTCAGAAGCCACTGTTCTGGGTGTCAGTTTGCCGGACCCACTTGGCACTCTCAAACCAGACCAAGTTGGCACTGGTGTCATTTTGCGACTTAGAGGCATCCTGCGAAAGGCGCAATTCCAGGCGGCACCCGGCAATTTAAGGCCGAAGGACCCTGAACCATTGTACAGGCTTTTTCCCTGGGAAACAAAACTCAGAAGCCACTGTTCTGGGTGTCAGTTTGCAGGACCTACTTGGCACTCTTAAACCAGATCAAGTTGGAACTGGTGCCACCTTGCGTCTGGGAGGCATCCTGCGAGAGGTGCAATTCCAGGAGGCACCCGGCAATTTAAGGCCTCAGGCCCCTGAACCACTATACAGGCTTTTTCCCTGGGAAACAAAACTCACAAGCCACTGTACTGGATTTCAGTTTTCAGGACCCACTTGGCACTCTCAAACCAGACCAAGTGTGAACTGGTGCCACCTTGTGTCTGGGAGGCATCCTGCGAGACCCGAATTCCAGGACGCACTCGGCAATTGAAGGCGGCAGGCCTTTGAGCAATTGTACAGGCTTTTTCCCTGGGAAACAAAACTCAGAAGCCACTGTTCTGGGTGTCAGTTTGCAGGACCCACTTGGCACTCTCAAACCAGACCAAGTTGGCACTGGTGTCACATTGCGTCTGGGAGGCATCCTGCGTGAGGCGGATCTCCAGGAGGCACCCGGCAATTTAAGGCCGCAGGACCCTGAACCATTGTACAGGCTTTTACCCTGGGAAACAAAACTCAGAAGCCACTGTTCTGGGTGTCAGTTTTCAGGACCCACTTGGTAGTCTTAAACCAGACCAAGTTGGCACTGGTGCCACCTTGGATCTGGGAGGCATCCTGCGAGAGGCCGAATTCCAGGAGGCACCCGGCAATTTAAGGCCGCAGGACCCTGAACCATTGTACAGGCTTTTTCCCTGGGAAACAAAACTCAGAAGCCACTGTTCTGGGTGTCAGTTTTCAGGACCCACTTGGCACTCTCAAACCAAACCAAGGTGGCACTGGTGCCACCTTGCGTCTGGGAGGCATCCTCCGAGAGTCGGAATTCCAGGAGGTACTCGGCAATTTATGGCCGCAGGACCCTGAACCATTGTACAGGCTTTTTCCCTGGGAAACAAAACTCAGAAGCCACTGTTCTGGGTGTCAGTTTTCAGGACCCACTTGGCACTCTCAAACCAGACCAAGTTGGCACGGCTGCCACTTTGCGTCTGGGAGGCATCCTGCGAGAGGCCGAATTCCAGGAGGCACCCGGCAATTTAAGGCCGCAGGACCCTGAACCATTGTACAGGCGTTTTCCCTGGGAAACAAAACTCAGAAGCCACTGTTCTGGGTGTCAGTTTTCAGGACCCACTTGGCAATCTTAAACCAGATCAAGTTTGAACTGGTGCCATCTTGCGTCTGGGAGGCATCTAGCAAGAGGCCGAATTCCAGGAGGCACACGGAAATTTAAGGCCTCAGGCCCCTGAACCATTGTACAGGCTTTTTCCCTGGGAAATAAAACTAACAAACCACTGTTCTGGGTGTCAGTTTTCAGGTCCCACTTGGAACTCTTAAACCAGACAAAGTTGGAACTGGTGCCACCTTGCGTCTGGGAGGCATCCTGCGAGAGGCGGATCTCCAGGAGGAACACGGCAATTGAAGGCCGCAGGACCCTGAACCATTCTACAGGCTTTTTCCCTGGGAAACAAAACGCAGAAGCCACTGTTCTGGGTGTCAGTTTTCAGGACCCACTTGGCACTCTCAAACCAGACCAAGTTGGCACTGGTCCCACCTTGCGTCTGGGAGGCATCCTGCGAGAGGCCAAATTCCAGGAGGCACCCGGCAATTTAAGGCCTCAGGCCCCTGAACCACTGTAAAGGCTTTTTCCCTGGGAAACAAAACTCACAAGCCACTGTTCTGGGTGTCAGTTTTCAGGACCCACTTGGCACTCTTAAACCAGACCAAGATGGCTCTGGTGCCACCTGGCGTCTGGGAGGCATCCTGCGAGAGGTGCAATTCCAGGAGGCACCCGGCAATTTATGGCTGCAGGACCCTGAACCATTGTACAGGCTTTTTCCCTGGGAAACAAAACTCACAAGCCACTGTTCTGGGTGTCAGTTTTCAGGACCCACTTGACACTCTCAAACCAGACCAAGTTGGAACTAGTGCCATCTTGCGTCTGGGAGGCATCCTGCGAGAGGCGCAATTCCGGGAGGCACCCGGCAATTTAAGGCCGCAGGACTCTGAACAATTGTCCAGGCTTTTTCCCTGGGAAACAAAACTCAGAAGCCACTGTTCTGGGTGTCAGTTTGCCGGACCCACTTGGCACTCTCAAACCAGACCAAGTTGGCACTGGTGTCATTTTGCGTCTTGGAGGCATCCTGCGAAAGGCGCAATTCCAGGTGGCACCCGGCAATTTAAGGCCGCAGGACCCTGAACCATTCTACAGGCTTTTTCCCTGGGAAACAAAACTCAGAAGCCACTGTTCTGGGTGTCAGTTTTCAGGACCCACTTGGTAGTCTTAAACCAGACCAATTGGCACTGGTGCCACTTTGCGTCTGGGAGGCATCCTGCGAGAGGCCAAATTCCAGCAGGCACCCGGAAATTTATGTCCGCAGGACCCTAAGCCATTGTACAGGTTTTTCCCTGGGAAATAAAACTCAGAAGCCACTTTTCTGGGTGTCAGTTTTCAGGAGCCACTTGGCACTCTCAAACCAGACCACGTTGGCACTGGTGCCACCTTGCGTCTGGGAGGCATCCTGCGAGAGTCGGAATTCCAGGAGGTACCCGGCAATTTATGGCCGCAGGACCCTGAACCATTGTACAGGCTTTTTCCCTGGGAAACAAAACTCAGAAGCCACTGTTCTGGGTGTCAGTTTTCAGGACCCACTTAGCACTCTCAAACCAGACCAAGTTGGCACGGCTGCAACTTTGCGTCTGGGAGGCATCCTGCGAGAGGCCGAATTCCAGGAGGCACACGGCAATTTAAGGCCGCAGGACCCTGAACCATTGTACAGGCTTTTTCCCTGGGAAACAAAACTCAGAAGCCACTGTTCTGGGTGTCAGTTTTCAGGACCCACTTGGCAATCTTAAACCAGATCAAGTTTGAACTGGTGCCATCTTGCGTCTGGGAGGCATCTAGCAAGAGGCCGAATTCCAGGAGGCACACGGAAATTTAAGGCCTCAGGCCCCTGAACCATTGTACAGGCTTTTTCCCTGGGAAATAAAACTAACAAACCACTGTTCTGGGTGTCAGTTTTCAGGTCCCACTTGGAACTCTTAAACCAGACAAAGTTGGAACTGGTGCCACCTTGCGTCTGGGAGGCATCCTGCGAGAGGTGCAATTCCAGGAGGAACCCGGCAATTTAAGGCCTCAGGCCCCTGAACCATTGTCCAGGCTTTTTCCCTGGGAAACAAAACCCACAAGCCACTGTTCTGGGTGTCAGTTTGCAGGAGACACTTGGCACTCTCAAACCAGACCAAGTTGGCACTGGTGTCACCTCTCGTCTGGGAGGCATCCTGCAAGAGGCGGAATTCCAGGAGGCACCCGGCAATTTTAGACCGCAAAATTCTGAACAATTTTACAGGCTTTTTCCCTGGGAAACAAAACTCACAAGCCACTGTTCTGGGTGTCAGTTTGCAGGACCCACTTGGCACTCTCAAACCAGACCAAGTTGGCACTGGTTCCACCTTGCGTCTGGGAGGCATCCTGCGAGAGGCGCAATTCCAGGAGGCACTCGGCAATTGAAGGCCGCAGGCCTCTGAACAATTGTTTAGGCTATTTCCCTGGGAAACAAAAGTCAGAAGCCACTGTTCTGGGTGTCAGTTTTCAGGACCCACTTGGCACTATCTAACCAGACCAAGTTTGCACTGGTGTCATTTCTGGGAGGCATCCTGCAAAAGGTGCAATTCCAGGAGGCACCCGGAAATTTATTTCCGCAGGACCCTGAACCATTGTACAGGCTTTTTCCCTGGGAAACAAAACTCAGAAGCCACTGTTCTGGGTGTCAGTTTGCAGGACCCACTTGGCACTCTTAAACCAGATCAAGTTGGAACTGGTGCCACCTTGCGTCTGGGAGGCATCCTGCGAGAGGCGGATCTCCAGGAGGAACACGGCAATTGAAGGCCGCAGGCCTCTGAACCATTGTACAGGCTTTTTCCCTGGGAAACAAAACTCACAAGCCACTGTTCTGGGTGTGAGTTTGCAGGACCCATTTGGCTCTCTCAAACCAGACCAAGTTGGCACTGGTGTAATTTTGCGTCTAGGAGGCATCCTGCGAGAGGCGGATCTCCAGGAGGCACCCGGCAATTTAAGGCCGCAGGACCCTGAACCATTCTACAGGCTTTTTCCCTGGGAAACAAAACGCAGAAGCCACTGTTCTGGGTGTCAGGTTTCAGGACCCACTTGGCACTCTTAAACCAGACCAAGTTGGCACTGGTCCCACCTTGCGTCTGGGAGGCATCCTGCGAGAGGCGGATCTCCAGGAGGAACACGGCAATTGAAGGCCGCAGGCCTCTGAACACTTGTACAGGCTTTTTCCCTGGGAAACAAAACTCACAAGCCACTGTTCTGGGTGTGAGTTTTCAGGACCCACTTGGCACTCTCAAACTAGACCAAGTTGGCACTGGTGTAATTTTGCGTCTGGGAGGCATCCTGCGAGAGGCGGATCTCCAGTAGGCACCCGGAAATTTAAGGCCGCAGGACCCTGAACCATTCTACAGGCTTTTTCCCTGGGAAACAAAACGCAGAAGCCACTGTTCTGGGTGTCAGTTTTCAGGACCCACTTGGCACTCTCAAACCAGACCAAGTTGGCACTGGTGCCACCTTGCGTCTGGGAGGCATCCTGCGAGAGGCCGAATTCCAGGAGGCACCCGGCAATTTAAGGCCTCAGGCCCCTGAACCATTGTACAGGCTTTTTCCCTGGGAAACAAAACTCAGAAGCCACTGTTCTGGGTGTCAGTTTTAAGGACCCACTTGAAACTCTCAAACCAGACCAAGTTGGAACTAGTGCCATCTTGCGTCTGGGAGGCATCCTGCGAGAGGCCGAATTAAAGGAGGCACCCGGCAATTTAAGGCCGCACGACTCTGAACAATTTTACAGGCTTTTTCCCTGGGAAACAAAACTCAGAAGCCACTGTTCTGGGTGTCAGTTTGCCGGACCCACTTGGCACTCTCAAACCAGACCAAGTTGGCACTGGTGTCATTTTGCGACTTAGAGGCATCCTGCGAAAGGCGCAATTCCAGGCGGCACCCGGCAATTTAAGGCCGAAGGACCCTGAACCATTGTACAGGCTTTTTCCCTGGGAAACAAAACTCAGAAGCCACTGTTCTGGGTGTCAGTTTGCAGGACCTACTTGGCAATCTTAAACCAGATCAAGTTGGAACTGGTGCCACCTTGCGTCTGGGAGGCATCCTGCGAGAGGTGCAATTCCAGGAGGCACCCGGCAATTTAAGGCCTCAGGCCCCTGAACCACTATACAGGCTTTTTCCCTGGGAAACAAAACTCACAAGCCACTGTACTGGATTTCAGTTTTCAGGAACCACTTCGCACTCTCAAACCAGACCAAGTGTGAACTGGTGCCACCTTGTGTCTGGGAGGCATCCTGCGAGACCCGAATTCCAGGAGGCACTCGGCAATTGAAGGCGGCAGGCCTCTGAACAATTGTACAGGCTTTTTCCCTGGGAAACAAAACTCAGAAGCCGCTGTTCTGGGTGTCAGTTTGCAGGATCCACTTGGCACTCTCAAACCAGACCAAGTTGGCACTGGTGTCACATTGCGTCTGGGAGGCATCCTGCGTGAGGCGGATCTCCAGGAGGCACCCGGCAATTTAAGGCCGCAGGACCCTGGACCATTCTACAGGCTTTTTCCTTGGGAAACAAAACTCACAAGCCACTGTTCTGGGTGTCAGTTTTAAGGACCCACTTTGCACTCTTAAACCAGACCAAGTTGGCACTGGTGCCACCTTGCAACTGGGAGGCATCCTGCGAGAGGCCGAATTCCAGGAGGCACCCGGCAATTTAAGGCCGCAGGACCCTGAACCATTTTACAGGCTTTTTCCCTGGGAAACAAAACTCAGAAGCCACTGTTCTGGGTGTCAGTTTTCAGGACCCACTTGGTAGTCTTAAACCAGACCAAGTTGGCACTGGTGCCATCTTGCGTCTGGGAGGCTTTTTGCGAGAAGCCGAATTCTAGGAGGCACCCGGCAATTTAAGGCCTCAGGCCCCTGAACCATTTTACAGGCTTTTGCCCTGGGAAATAAAACTAACAAACCACTGTTCTGGGTGTCAGTTTTCAGGACCCACTTGGAACTCTTAAACCAGACCAAGTTGGAACTGGTGCCACCTTGCGTTTGGGAGGCATCCTGCGAGAGGTGCAATTCCAGGAGGCACCCGGCAATTTAAGGCCTCATGCCCCTGAACCATTGTACAGGCTTTTTCCCTGGGAAACAAAACTCACAAGCCACTGTTCTGGGTGTCAGTTTTGCAGGACCCACTTGGCACTAACTAACCAGACCAAGTTTGCACTGGTGTCATTTTGCGTCTGGGAGGCATCCTGCGAAAGGTGCATATCCAGGAGGCACCCGGAAATTTATTTCCGCAGGAACCTGAACCACTGTACAGGCTTTTTCCCTGGGAAACAAAACTCAGAAGCCACTGTTCTGGGTGTCAGTTTGCAGGACCCACTTGGCACTCTTAAACCAGATCAAGTTGGCACTGGTGCCACCTTGCGTCTGGGAGGCATCCTGCGTGAGGTGCAATTCCAGGAGGCACCCGGCAATTTAAGGCCTCACGCCCCTGAACCACTGTGCAGGCTTTTTCCCTGGGAAATAAAACTAACAAACCACGGTTCTGGGTGTCAGTTTTCAGGACCCACTTGGCACTCTCAAACCAGACTAAGTGGGCAGTGGTGCCACTTAGCGTCTGAGAAACATCCTGCGAGAGGTGCAATTCCAGGAGGCACCCGGCAATTTAAGGCCGCAGGACCCTGAACCATTGTACAGGCTTTTTCCCTGGGAAACAAAACTCACAAGTCTCTGTTCTGGGTGTCAGTTTTCAGGACCCACTTGGCACTCTTAAACCAGACCAAGTTGGAACTGGTACCACCTTGCGTCTGGGAGGCATCCTGCGAGAGGCGGATCTCCAGGAGGAACACGGCAATTGAAGGCCGGAGGCCTCTGAACACTTGTACAGGCTTTTTCCCTGGGAAACAAAACGCAGAAGCCACTCTTCTGGGTGTCAGTTTTCAGGACCCACTTGGCACTCTCAAACTAGACAAAGTTGGCACTGGTGTAATTTTGCGTCTAGGAGGCATCCTGCGAGAGGCGGATCTCCAGGAGGCACCCCGCAATTTAAGGCCGCAGGACCCTGAACTATTGTACAGGCTTTTTCCCTGGGAAACAAAACGCAGAAGCCACTGTTCTGGGTGTCAGTTTTCAGGACCCACTTGGCGCTCTTAAACCAGACCAAGATGGCTCTGGTGCCACCTGGCGTCTGGGAGGCATCCTGCGAGAGGTGCAATTCCAGGAGGCACCCGGCAATTTATGGCTGCAGGACCCTGAACCATTGTACAGGCTTTTTCCCTGGGAAACAAAACTCACAAGCCACTGTTCTGGGTGTCAGTTTTAAGGACCCACTTGACACTCTCAAACCAGACCAAGTTGGAACTAGTGCCATCTTGCGTCTGGGAGGCATCCTGCGAGAGGCGCAATTCCGGGAGGCACCCGGCAATTTAAGGCCGCAGGACTCTGCACAATTTTACAGGCTTTTTCCCTGGGAAACAAAACTCAGAAGCCACTGTTCTGGGTGTCAGTTTGCCGGACCCACTTGGCACTCTCAAACCAGACCAAGTTGGCACTGGTGTCATTTTGCGACTTAGAGGCATCCTGCGAAAGGCGCAATTCCAGGCGGCACCCGGCAATTTAAGGCCGAAGGACCCTGAACCATTGTACAGGCTTTTTCCCTGGGAAACAAAACTCAGAAGCCACTGTTCTGGGTGTCAGTTTGCAGGACCTACTTGGCACTCTTAAACCAGATCAAGTTGGAACTGGTGCCACCTTGCGTCTGGGAGGCATCCTGCGAGAGGTGCAATTCCAGGAGGCACCCGGCAATTTAAGGCCTCAGGCCCCTGAACCACTATACAGGCTTTTTCCCTGGGAAACAAAACTCACAAGCCACTGTACTGGATTTCAGTTTTCAGGACCCACTTGGCACTCTCAAACCAGACCAAGTGTGAACTGGTGCCACCTTGTGTCTGGGAGGCATCCTGCGAGACCCGAATTCCAGGACGCACTCGGCAATTGAAGGCGGCAGGCCTTTGAGCAATTGTACAGGCTTTTTCCCTGGGAAACAAAACTCAGAAGCCACTGTTCTGGGTGTCAGTTTGCAGGACCCACTTGGCACTCTCAAACCAGACCAAGTTGGCACTGGTGTCACATTGCGTCTGGGAGGCATCCTGCGTGAGGCGGATCTCCAGGAGGCACCCGGCAATTTAAGGCCGCAGGACCCTGAACCATTGTACAGGCTTTTACCCTGGGAAACAAAACTCAGAAGCCACTGTTCTGGGTGTCAGTTTTCAGGACCCACTTGGTAGTCTTAAACCAGACCAAGTTGGCACTGGTGCCACCTTGGATCTGGGAGGCATCCTGCGAGAGGCCGAATTCCAGGAGGCACCCGGCAATTTAAGGCCGCAGGACCCTGAACCATTGTACAGGCTTTTTCCCTGGGAAACAAAACTCAGAAGCCACTGTTCTGGGTGTCAGTTTTCAGGACCCACTTGGCACTCTCAAACCAAACCAAGGTGGCACTGGTGCCACCTTGCATCTGGGAGGCATCCTCCGAGAGTCGGAATTCCAGGAGGTACTCGGCAATTTATGGCCGCAGGACCCTGAACCATTGTACAGGCTTTTTCCCTGGGAAACAAAACTCAGAAGCCACTGTTCTGGGTGTCAGTTTTCAGGACCCACTTGGCACTCTCAAACCAGACCAAGTTGGCACGGCTGCCACTTTGCGTCTGGGAGGCATCCTGCGAGAGGCCGAATTCCAGGAGGCACCCGGCAATTTAAGGCCGCAGGACCCTGAACCATTGTACAGGCGTTTTCCCTGGGAAACAAAACTCAGAAGCCACTGTTCTGGGTGTCAGTTTTCAGGACCCACTTGGCAATCTTAAACCAGATCAAGTTTGAACTGGTGCCATCTTGCGTCTGGGAGGCATCTAGCAAGAGGCCGAATTCCAGGAGGCACACGGAAATTTAAGGCCTCAGGCCCCTGAACCATTGTACAGGCTTTTTCCCTGGGAAATAAAACTAACAAACCACTGTTCTGGGTGTCAGTTTTCAGGTCCCACTTGGAACTCTTAAACCAGACAAAGTTGGAACTGGTGCCACCTTGCGTCTGGGAGGCATCCTGCGAGAGGTGCAATTCCAGGAGGAACCCGGCAATTTAAGGCCTCAGGCCCCTGAACCATTGTCCAGGCTTTTCCCCTGGGAAACAAAACCCACAAGCCACTGTTCTGGGTGTCAGTTTGCAGGAGCCACTTGGCACTCTCAAACCAGACCAAGTTGGCACTGGTGTCACCTCTCGTCTGGGAGGCATCCTGCAAGAGGCGGAATTCCAGGAGGCACCCGGCAATTTTAGACCGCAAAACTCTGAACAATTTTACAGGCTTTTTCCCTGGGAAACAAAACTCACAAGCCACTGTTCTGGGTGTCAGTTTGCAGGACCCACTTGGCACTCTCAAACCAGACCAAGTTGGCACTGGTGCCACCTTGCGTCTGGGAGGCATCCTGCGAGAGGCGCAATTCCAGGAGGCACTCGGCAATTGAAGGCCGCAGGCCTCTGAACAATTTTTCAGGCTACTTCCCTGGGAAACAAAAGTCAGAAGCCACTGTTCTGGGTGTCAGTTTGCAGGACCCACTTGGCACTATCTAACCAGACCAAGTTTGCACTGGTGTCATTTCTGGGAGGCATCCTGCGAGAGGTGCAATTCCAGGAGGCACCCAGAAATTTATTTCCGCAGGACCCTGAACCATTGTACAGGCTTTTTCCC